>NC_142110.1:49058370-49361401 GCF_056152115.1 Neolamprologus brichardi | reverse complement strand
TGTGTGTTTATATATGTGTGTGTGGGGTGGGGCATTATCCTCTTTACTCAAGGTTGTTGTGTAGTCTCAGAGGAGCAGATAAATGCAGATACATGTGCAAAGTTGCTCAATCTGTAAGGTGCAAACATCAAAGTAATAAGAAAAACACGGTCTTGAGGCGAGGGGGGAACAGCATAATTGCTCCGTGCTAGCTTTCAAGAGGAAAAATATCAGCACTTCCAGCCATAAAAACATCCCAGACCTATTCTAATGTACCCACTTAAAAAAAACCCAGACACTACCAGGCACAGAGTAATGGGTTTGTTTAAAACTATTAAATCCAACTTTTAGGCTGAGCATTCGTGACAGATCCCGATGACATGTTTCCTGCGTTTCTCTTCATTTGCGTCACTTTTCGGGGGATTTTTCATTATACCATCTCCCCTCGTGTCAATGCAGGTCACTTTATTCTATTCTGGTCTCTGTCATTTATGGTTTATGTAGCGGCATTAAGCTGTCTGGACATGAGTAAGTGCTGGGGTAATTGAATCCATTTGAAGACAAAATGAAAGTTTTAAAAAAAGAGAAAAAAAGGCGACGAATTGCAATTACAGCCACGTTTTGAAATACTCCAGTTTAAATGTGCACATGACAACTTCCTGAGACCAAGACGTGTTTAATGATTTGGCCTAATCTCAACCTTGAGATTTCCCAAAATGTAGAAACTCATCAGGATGAGCTTTTTGCCAATGTTGAGACTCTCTCACCCTCTCTCTTTCCCCCTTGTTTGCAGATATGAGCGAGGTCTGCTACGCTGTCTCCTGATTTTGATAAAAAAGTAGCTTTTATAACAGCAGCTTTACAGTAACTTACTTTCCCATGCATATTTCTCTGCATGATGTAGCTACATTGTTTGACATTCACTCTTTTTCCTCTTGTGTGTGTGTGTTGAGCAGGAGGACTCCAACTAGGGGTGTTAAAAAAGAAACCTCAGCCCACTTACTGACCTTGTCTGAACTGTACAGTACACACAGTGATAACAAGAGATGCCTTCAGGTCAGAGAGGGGTGTTAAAATTATGAAGCACAACATCTGTGTGTATGTGTGTGTATGTTTGTGTGTGTCTTGTCTGGAAGGGGGGAAAATAAAAGGAGGGTGTCTGGTTATACTGCGTTCATGCCTGGCCAAACTACATCCCACACAAGGCTTAGAGACTGCTGGCTCCTCTGGACTTTTTTTTTTTTTAATTAAAACTCCTCACTTTCCTGTGTGTGTGTGTGTGTGTGTGTGTGTGTGTGTGTATGATCACAAGTACTATATAAAATATAGATAATACATAATACATACTGATTAATACTCCATTCACCAGAGTGTACAGACAACATTACTGTTATAATAATTAACAAATAACAGACAAAGCGAATGACAGGAAATTTAATTCCAGTACTAAAATATAAGCATTGAAATATCAGTGTTTGTTCAATAATTTTGCATCTTTAAAGCTGTTGGATCCTGTGATTCCCACTCAGTCGCTGCCTTAAACATGACATTATGCTTTCACAGTACCTGTGTTTTATTTGTTCTGACACTCGCTTTATATGGGCAGAAACGAAGCGTTTTATAGCACTTGACACTTGAAGTGGGCTGAATATTTTCTATTTACAAGAGAAATAAAAGTTATAGATCAAGCACTTCCATCAGATGGTTCACTTGCGGGTTGAACTCAGCCAGGTGAGCTGTTAAATCATAGAGTTGCTATGGCATTCGTTTGCATGCCATTAGTTACCAAAGTGAGAGTTATTTTTGAAACCTTACCTGCGTCAGTGCAACACATACAAGCCTACGTGTGTCTTTAGAAGGCAATTAAATTCAGATATGAGTCAAGGAGTTTAACATTGAGGGATTTTCTTTTCTTTACAGTGTGTGCACTGATTAGTGTTTTGTTTCAGCTAGCAATAAAATCCCTTTGAACAGCATAATCTGAGAGCCAGCATATGCAAGATTGGTTAATAAAGACACACGACCTTTTAGTTGTAAATAGTAATGTGCAAAAGTCTCGAGCTACCCCTCATTTTCTCACGTTCTTGTAATATTTTTAAGTAGTTCTCCAGGTTTTCTGAAGATCTGCCAGTTCTTCTTTGACCATCTATACATTAACTCTCAACTTAGCAAAGAACCAGTGTTAAACTGTATAATTAGATGCTCCAATTTGACTGCATGGTGTGCAGTGTGCTTTTAAAAAAAATGAGGAAACTGGAAATGTGGAGAATCAAATTAGAATGAATTAGAATTAGAATTAATTAGGCAATAAGAAAAAAATCTAGCAAAGACCTGACACAGCACCTGAGAGATCCATCAGTTGGTCCATTAGTTCACTAAAGCATCATCAGAGATGGTCTGTCGAAGAGTGGCTGTCAAGAAGCCATTCTTAAGGAAGGAAAGCAGTAAGAAAAGGCCGAGGTATGCCAAAGTACAGAAGAGCTGCACTGAAAACCAGTGGCAACAGGTCTTATGATGAATCCAAATTTGAAAATTTTGGCTCAAGTGATCATCAATGTGTACGATGAAGGTCAGGAGAGAGGTACAACAGTGAGTGTTTGCAGCCATCTGTAAAACATGGTTGAGATTTAGTCACAGTTTTAGGGCTGTATTAATAACATAAGTTAAATATTGCAGAAGATATGAATATTAATGTATGTTTGTATTATATATATATATATATATATATATATATATATATATCATCAAAGTGTGGCATCATCGCTGATGTTGAAATATGCAGAAAAGAGGACAGACCGTCACTCAGAATCCGCACAGTGATGTAGAGTTCTGGATAGCAAAGGTTAGTCAGCACACATAAGTGGAATAGTAAGTTGTATAGCAGCCAAGGGCCTGACTGAGATGGTCTGTGAGCCAGTTTTGGAACCGAAGCCATATTTTGCGGATGACTGACCTAGAGAGGCAGAACGTAGAGTATGGGTGTCTCTTTGTACGTGTGTGTATATGTGTGTTTGTATTTTTACGTGTGGTTGGCCTGTGGTCTTCATGGTGGGGAGAGGTTAGGGGCTTTGCACTGTAGCAATGGCTAAAGATGTGATATGATCAGAACTACTAACGTTTGTTGTGTGTAGAAATATCTTCAGCAAACCACCCCCATGCTTCAAAGGATGGTGCTTAATGGGTCATATGTGAAGGAAGAATGGTGTGTGGGTTTTTTTTTCATCATGAACAAAATGCATGCTGTGTCCAAGTTTCACATTCATGCTTCGTAAAGGAAAATCTACATATACACCGACATACCGTGCAAGCAAGCTGATTGGTGTTTATTGCCAATAATCACTAGTTCCAATAATCTGGACAGTCTGTGTTTGTGTGTGTGTGGTTGTGACTCATGTTGGAACGTGCCTGCATCTCAGATTTCTGAGTTTTTTAGTCAGTCACGTTCTGTGTGCTGGCAGAATTGGCAGTTTTAACATCATCACGAATGCACACATAGATAAAGAAACTCAGTCATCATGTTTAAATGAGGCCACATTGACTTTTCACTGTATGGAGCATTTAAAATACATTTGATGCCTCGTTCACACAAGAGTAAAAATAGGACGACAACCTCCTTGCACCTGGGAAAAATCTGTGGTTGCCAAGTCATTGCCCAGTGATTGCATGAACTGCAAATAGTTGTGGCTACCCAGAGGTTGAGGGTGCAACACTCTCAACATCTCGGCAACCACTTTCAGCTGGAAGGTGAATGCACAGGTCACCTGGGGAAAAGAAACCTGTCTCCAAACAATTGCAGTCCAACTCAGATTGACTGCAGTCATTCTCAGACAGGTTTTTAAAGGTTTGTAAATTTCCATCTAATTTATAAATGCTGATTGTCTGAAAGCTCAACTTGTCTGAGACGTGTCTCTCTACAGTAGGAAACTTGATTCAACTGGTAGCAAACTGGTTATATTCTGGCTAAATGCCTATGCCATTTTGCAGTGAAATGACTACGTTATTATTTGTGGGGGAATTTCTGAATTTGTTTCAAATCTCTGAGGTTCCGGCTGGACTCTGAATGCAAGTTTTGCTTTGTGTGAATTTCCATGTACGTAGACATCAGCAGATTTGCAACAGATGGCAACAAATTTGTGATTTTTGCTGATTCATCACAGTTAATCCCTGTATCATCACAAACAGATTGCATGTAATCGCTAACTTGACAATTTTCTATTGCAAAACAAAAGTTCACTGATTATGGTTTTGGTTTTGTTTGTTTGGGTTTTTTGGGGTTTTTTTGCCATTTTATCACTGTGTTGAAGAGCCAAAGTTGCTTTAAAGATAGCAACTGACTGTGAGTGGTCTCAGACCACAAAGTAATCATTTCAAAAGCAACAAGATCACAAGTTCATTCAATGTAAACAGTTGCAAAAACTTCAGTCACCAAGCACTGTTTTCCTCAGAGTGACAGAGTTCCTAAGAAAACTGTTTGGTGTGGCTCAATCACTCGACCATCCCGCAAAAAAATGTGTTTTGTGGAATCCAAATTCAGCCAAAACACTGGGAGTGGCGGGAAAAAACAATACACCAAAGTATTGTGATATTTTGCACGGTGTAACCAAATATCAATGTTTTATTAAATCAATTAGAAAATACTAGAGGGCTGCAAGGTTGCCTGATAGGAAGCAGCCTTTCAACCAACAGCTATTGTCTGACTTGGCCTGTCTGGAATTGCTCTCAGAGACTTTGTGCAACTTTTGGACTGCTAATTTACAAATTCAGACAGATTACCAATATGTTGCTACCTTTCTGAATGAGTCTCTGTTAATGTGCACAACTTGAGTGAACTCAACTCAACTGGCTGCCAGCTGGTTGTGTTCTGGTTATATCTTATAAAACAGGAATGTAATAGGTAAATGTAAATTTCTGTTAAATGTATATTTCTGGCGATGTAGACAGCACTATATTTGTGATTTTTGACCCTTTATTACACTTAATCGCTGTATTATCAGAAACAGGTTGCATGCAATTGCCAACTTGACTCCAATCAATTGCAGACTGAGAGCAGACTGACTCTGTCTCTTGGCAAAGTTTGTGGCAGGTTTTAATGACAGTGTTGATATACTTGATAATTTTATTTTGCAGCAAAACAATATGAGATAGCTTTATCTTACTGGATAAAACAGATATTGACAAAGTTTAACTTTGTGGACATAATTGCAGTTGAAAAAGGTGATAAAGTGCATTACATGTTATCTTAATGAGTTAATAGTGCATCATCTAATGGTTCCCCCCTCTACACAACACTGCCAGAAGTCTTTCATCCAAAGCCATCTGTAATCATATTGTATCTTCCATGTTCTCTTTTCTTTACTTAGGAAGTTTCATGCCTTTCATATATATATATCCAGAAGTTTGTTTTGGCAAACTAAATACCGGTGATGATTTCTAATAGATTTTTTTTTTAAATTTCTCTTTCCCTGGACGTCTAATATTTCTGTTACCTTTAGCTCCAGGTCATGTTTCTGATGATACTTTCAAAGAACTTTTACTTAATTACAAAAATGAATAGGGAGTTTTCACAACAGTAGTTGTGTGTTGTATTGTTGCTGCTTTAAACCTAAATGTTGTTCATCTCATCTCAACTTAAAGATTACACACTCATACACACACACACACGCACTAAAAAACCCTAAATCCACCGTTACTAATACCACTTCCTTTGGCAGGATCATCTAATAAAATTCGAGAAATGTTTTTAGATTGTGAGTGACGCACTGAAATATTTCTTTCACTCTGGGTTTGTGGGGAATGTTTTTAATAGCAGCTAACTGTGTGGCTGCTGGCCGAGTGGCTGCTGTGGTGAAAAGGCAGCAGTCAAGAGTCCTTTTTTTTTCATGACCTGTTTGGGTGAGGAACTCTGCTGACACACCACCTAAAAATTGTGCGCGTGCATTTACACTCGTACACAGACACGCCCATGCTGCACGTGCGCGCACTGCATCGTGCACACAGTTTCATCCCTAGCAAACATGTGCACACATGTGGACAGGAACAAGTAGAAAATGTGCTGTGTGCACAGATGGATATAGACATCCACACTTGCACACACACACGCACACACACATTCTGTAGGCACACAGTATTTATTCTAAGAGTGTATCCCTCCCTGATGACCGGTTAGGGTGAGGAGTGCTGCCGGCAGAGCGGACCAATCCAACTCATTCTACAGTTGATTTACTGTCCCACCACCAGTCCACTACTGTGTAATTACACCAACACACACACAGACACACACACAGACACACACACACACTCATAATTACAAACACAGTCAGATAGCACAAGCACACACATACTGTACAGTACATATGCACATGGATAAGACAAAGATGGCTGTTACACTGATGGATCTTTTCAGCTTGTAGGGCTGGTTTTTATTTTCTTCTGGTCTACGTTTGTGTTTTATCATTTCCATCAATTCATTTTTATTTATATAGCACCAAATCACACCAACAGTTGCCTCAAGTCACTTGATACTGTAAGGTAAAGACCTTACAATAAATGCAACCCTTGCACTTGATGACTGTGGGAAGGAAAAACTCCCTTTAACAGGATTATTGCTATCTTTTGAGTACATGGCAAAAGTGTGTTCGACTCTTGTGTTATTTTAGTTATTTTATTTTAAACTCACGTGCTACCTCAATTACTGGTGTTTAATTTAAGTATTTAATACTCACATATACCTCAGCCTCCTTTGCAGCCCTGATTTGTATAAATGGGAAGATGCTATTTATGCACACACAACATGAAGTTTAGTTTCATATTTTTGCTTGACAAAAATGAGGTAGGATCAGAGAAATTATTAAGGATTGAAGCAAAGATGGGAGAAAGAAAAAGGCTATAATAATTGGAATCTTAGGCAGAAACAGAGTTGTGAAATTTGGAAATTTTTTTGAAGGTGATGCTGGGGGTGGGTTGCATAACCAGACAGTCAAAGGTACGCATCAAAAATCAAATTAAAGACATTTTTAAAAACAGCACCTGCACAACTGCTACGTGAGGAAAATTGCACTCGGGATGATTCAGACAAATTGTGTGAAAAGTCAACCATAAGCCCACAGCTGTTAAAACTGAAACTTTTATTTTAATACTTGTTATTTATGTTTACACTTTGCCCTTTTCCATAGAGGTGGTTCCTGGCATGCAGTGTGTGGACTGGTCAGGAAAAACAACCAATCTATAGATCAATAAAGACAGAAAAACTCTCTCCTCTTTACACCTTATGAAAACTATCCATACAATGAGCAAGAGTCAAATCCCTATTTCTTAAATTCTTTTATTGAAATCTGAATTTCTTAAAACTGAAATTGAACTAATAGTGCCTTTTGTATCTTTAATGCTATGGCAAAACAACCACTCCGCTATAGTGGTTTCCCCTTCTACTCGTGTAATTTCGTCCTTTTCCTCAGCTGAGTCTGCCTGACCCAATCCGATTTGTCACTCTCAAACCTGCAATTGTATTCAAGGCCAAATATAGGGGTGGGAATGCTAGGGTGGGCTGTCTATGTGTCACACAACAAAGCTTCGCATAAGGGTGTAGCCCTCTCCCTTACATCCTCCCACCTAACCGCCCGGCATGGCCAAGTTGTTTGCATGGAAACGCGTCTGTGTGCATGCGTGTGTATTTCTGTGTGTGTGTGTAGTGCCTGGTGAGGCAGAGAGATTACTCCCTCCTCCCATTTCGATGCTTTATTTGGAGAGTTTCTCAGAGATTCGTCTCCTGTCACTCCCCCTGTCTGTAACACTGACCTTGACAGTCTTTGTTTCTCTCTTTTATGCTGTTCTCAAGGTTAATGCAGTTTCAGTTTCACCTGATTTTTAAGCCTATTTTACATCACTGACTTTGAAAAAAAAACAATTGGTAAAAATCTTTTAGAATTTGTTTAAGCGTTTTTATTTTTTTGTGAAACCGAGGGAAATAAACACCAGCGGGGAAGCGCCAGCTTTCTGATGGGCATGTGATTTGTACAAAGTTACAAGCCGTTGTAAGGCATGAATTGAAGGCTCCCTATTATTACATGGTAGAAAAAAAACGAGCAGCCTTTAATGTTGAGAAATGGAAAGGAAGATGATTATGGTTTATGTGCTAGGGGATCCCGATTATACGACCACAAAAACCCATGCTGAGTCACATGGGTCAGCATAGGATGTGAATGAAACAGATACACAAAGTAAAAAAAAAAAAACAGGCGCGCAGTCAAAGAGACAGGGAGGAACTTCCTCAGTAATAATTTCATAACATAATGTTTTTAGTTTCTTGCATTATTTACATAACTGAAGGCAGAAATCGGTTTCTATTGTTCTTATATGTGGAAGTGAATTTCACAGTTTTACTTTCTTGCTTTTTGAGCATAAAACCTTTCAGAGTTTAACTTTTTACTTGAAAATCACTCATTTATATTTTCTCATTTTGTCCATTATGTTGTTTATACTTATTCCAGGTATACAGATTTCAGCATTGCAATTTTTTTGTGCATCATATACCAAAATACAGGATATACCTCACTATCATACAAAATATGCATGATCAAAAATATGTAAGCCACTAAAAGGGAAGATTGTAACCCGCCAAAAATAAATTTCATTTTTATGCTGTACTGAGATTTGTCTGCAACAAGAACTTAAAATGCTATGTGTAGCAGCTTTTTACCCTGCTGTCTTAGGTAGAAAATGAAGATAATCTATGTAACAACTAAACAATTCTTAAAACAGAACAATCATTAACTAAAATCATTGTGATCATGATCATACTGGTCAGTAATACCTTATTATTTTTATTCCTGAAACTATAAAGTATTTTATTATAGTTAACTTTCATTGTGCAAATATTGACACGAGGTCACATAGCCACCGAAGACTGAGTTAGGTAAGCGGCTCAAAAACAGCGAACATGCAGACAGCTGTTTGTTTTCCATTTTAACCCTGTAATCAACATATCTTTTACCCATGACTCTCCCATAACCTCAGCTGCATGTTTATTATTGTTGCAACAACAACAAAGACCCTGCATTTTCATAAACCTGTTGTTTTTGTACCTTAACCCAATCAAGTCGGTTTTGCATATTAAGAGTACCGGGGTAATGGCTGTGTAACAATCGTGTATGTTAATAACAAAACAGGTAAGGTGACCAAAAATATCTCAATCACTAGCCCAGCTAATGCACTGAATGCACTGTCTTTTATTACTCAAGATTTAGAGGTACTCAAGAGGTAATTCCATTAACTAAGTGCATGATAAAAATTTACACTGGCTTCATTAATAGATCATGAAGTTATTTGGTTTTCTCACCAGCTTCAGTAAAATCTAAATTATTAACCAGATGTCAAAGCCATAAATAACTGTATATAAGATATTAGCTTAAATTAACTTTTATTGTGTTACCCACATCCCCCGATGAAAACCCCAAACAAATACATAAAGTTTTTTTTTATTTCTTTCTTTTTTTTTTTTGCTGCCTTTTCTTTTTCTAGTTAATTATTGACAAAAAAAAAATCACTGCTACTCACTTAAGGTGGACCATTTTCTTTCGTGTTATTCTGACTCAGCAGTGAATTTCATTTTGACAGGCCAAAAGAAAAAGAAATTATTTCCTTTCATGGAGAAAAAATGTGGTGGAGAATGCTAGGCAATCCGGTACACTCCAGCAGCGCTAGACCTGTGCTACAAACACAATCCACATGCTACGTAAAATTTAAATCACCACCACAACCCAGTGAGAGTCAAAAAGCGTGTGGGTAGTTAATCTGGTGCAGGGAAGTGCTGTGTCTGAATTTGCATACTTCCGTTTGAAGATTATACACATGTGCTTTCTTGTCTATTGTGGGAATTTTGATAGGTTAGCTTTAGCGTCCTAAATCAAACACAGCAAGTTTCGCACTTTTTGGAAATGACAATACCAATAATGATAAAGATCTTTCTTTCTGTGAAAAAAAGAAAGAAAAACAAAGTTTGTACCAATAAACTCCTAAAACTTTCCCCACAACCATTTTTCATTAACGCGATAAAGTAACGTATTACTGTAAACTCTAAATTATGTAATTACATTTAAATTACAATTATGTCGTCACTTGCGTCACAAAACCTCTTCAGTTGTCTGCACGCTGAAAAATATCAAACAGAGATGTGCTTTTTTGTTTTTGTGCAATTGCGCTGCGATCAGCTGATTTCAGTCTGTGTGCAGGACAAACGTGATGGTGAGACGCAAATGTCCAGGACAGCAACAACTGGATTGTACTGCTAACACAACTATCACTCTTTGCAAAGCATCGGTATAGACAGGATGCTAACACCAAGCTAGCCAAGATCTCGTTGTGATTTTAAAGCTAAGTGAATGCCAACCTCATCATAGCAGCCAGAGCCCAAACTTCTTCAGGTAACAAAAGCTGTGATGAGCGGGTCATATATAAAAATGTATGTGTCCTCGTCAAAATAGGGACTTATGTTGGTGTTTGGGATTATAGCCTAAGGTTTGTATTGCTGGGCTGCGCTGTGGCACGGTTTTTCTGTGTGGAGTTTGCATGTTCTCCCCGTGTTTGCGTGGGTTCTCTCCGGGTCCTCCGGCTTCCTCCCAAAGTCCAAAGACATGCAGGTAGTGGGGACAGGTTAATTGGAAACTCTAAATTGCCCATAGGTGTGAATGTGGGAACAAATGTGAGTGCGAATGGTTGTCTTTGTCTATGTGTTAGCCCTGCGACAGACTGGTGACCTGTCCAGGGTGTACCCTGCCTCTTGCCCTAAGATAATTGGGATAGGCTCCCCCGCAACCCTGAAAAGGATAAGCGAATGGATGGATGGATGGTTTGTATTGCTAACTAGTTATTACTAATTATAAGACAGTTGTTTCAGGTCATTTTATAGAGTAACGAGAAAGTAATGTAACTTAACCCAGCAAGTAATTAAGTAATGTACTACATTACTTTTAAGAAAAGTAACCAGTAATATGTAGTATATTACTTTTTTAAATTAAAGACCCCAGCACTGCACTTAACATCCGTGCGTGAAAGCATAAATGTGTACCTGTTAGCTAGCTAAATAGCACAGACATTGCCATCACTGCTGAGGGAATAGCCTCCACCTGTGGGCTGAAAATTTTTTGCTAACCGGTTGGCTACTTACTCAAGTTGGTAACCACTGAGGGTGAGAAAATATAGAGCATTACGCACTAACATTATTTACCTTCATGACTACACCAACCATGTACTGTGTACCTACACTGGCTGTGAACTTATGTACCTAAAATAGAAACTATACCAGCACAATGACAATCTTGCTTATACAAATCCATCTAGTAACACACCCGCTCACCATTTACTATTATGCACATCCTATGGAATATTATAGGTCATTTGAACTCCAAACATGTATCCCATCCCATGCTTTAAGAACACAGCACTGGCACATTAACAGATAAATGCGGCTTCTTCTCCGAAACCATTCCGAGTATGACTAACTACTTTACTTCGCACACTTTTCTGTCAACCCAACAAACAGGTCTCGCCTCTTCTAATCCACACTCCCTGCTCTACACAATGAGACATCAGAATAATTTGTCTGACGAGCAGGGAGGCACATGGCGCGCCCCACGCTCAGGTGCCCCTGCTGCACTGTGATGAGACTCTTGAAATATGCAGCGTGCGGCTCACCTGCGCATTTCTGCACCTCTGAGATATCCCTCACCCATTAACCCACTCCCCCACCCCCACCCCAAGAACCCATCCTGCACACACACACATTCATCTACAGGCCACTGACACCAACGAGGGCATGGGCTGAGGTGCAAGACGCCGCCTGCGTGTTTTAATTTTCACCTCCCCCTCCATGACCCTCTGCAACTGGTGACACAAGTGGCCTCCTGCTGCACGCCTCTCCTGTTTTCTCCTCTGCCGTCTGCCCCCTTTTCCCCGTCTCCTCGATTTGCTCTTATTTCTGCCATGCTTCACTTTTCTCAGTTCTATGTTGTTCTTACGCTCCACACACACACACAAACACACATTTTGTAAGCATATGCATAAAACAAACAACAAGTGAGCAGCAAATGCTTGAAATAATAATTTTTTAAAAAACCCACAAAGCCGTGATCTTCACCTCACGTTTTTCCACTCCCTGTCCTCTCCTCCCATCTCATCCACTGGCAAGGTTGCGCTTGCAAATATGCAGATACTTATTATTATTTTTTGTATACAGTGTTTCGATGCTGATCTGATGCATGTGCACCTTCTTATACCTCTTGGATGTACTTCTCTGTTTATGTTTACATGCAATCATCTACATATGCTTTTTAATGCATCCCTCTGCCCTCGTTTATGTGCGCCTTTTATTGCAGGGTGTCATTGCACGTTTCACAATAGTCATGAGGCTCTTCTGCACTATATATATATGTGTGTGTGTGTGTGTGTCTCATCAGGTGATGAGGTGTTTACTAGGTTCTGTCTTTAGCCTGGAGGGAGCCCAAGCACACTCTTGTCCCAGCCACCACATACTAGAATAATTGGCCTTTTCACACTGTATAAGCTTCATTACCAGCACCCTTATTTGCATTGCAGAACGTAATGTGCCACTGAGTATAAGGAGTGAATGCATAAACAGTTTTGGTTCAATTGATTTTAGTAGGGTTTGAGGAGCGGGGCTCACAATGAATGATTTAGAAGGCCCACCAACTGCAGCAAAATTTCCCTCCTGCATTTGTCATTAGGCCCACTCAGCTTCTAATGGTTCAGTATCAAATCATTATATATGTCTCAGTAGGTGTTTGCCACGTTTCTGCCATGAGTAAGACAGTCAGCGCGTTGACGCAGTTATCAGTGAGTTACTGCAAAGTGGGTATCAGTGAGTTTCAAAAGTGCCATCCAAAGCCTGGCATAGCTGTAGCAAAAATTATGTTAAGATAAGATGAGATAAGACTTTATTGATCCCACGCTGGGGAAATTTACTTGTTACAACAGCTCAAAGCAAGAAAAGTAAAGTTAAAAGATAATGAAGAAAAAAGTCGTGGCAACAGAGATTATTACAAACAGATTATGTTAAAAAATACAAAAATCGTATTAAAAGTACAGCAGATAAATCAATCAGACGACCTCTGTTATGATGAGAACAGAATGGGACACATCTGTTGCTAACCTGACACGATCTTTTAAACATGTCGAAAAGGTATGAAAGGAGAGTTTAATACAATCACTTATGAAGTTGCTGTAGGTGGTGTTTTCTCCTTTGTGTTGTTTGATTTCCCTGACCTTTCTCGCTGCTAGGCTCTTTCTTTGTTTGCTCTTAAAATAAACTGTTGATTTTTTTTCCTGCTCTTTCCGTGTACATGGCACTGAAAATGTGATGCCACATTTAGTAAGACATCTTGTGAATCTGTGTGGGTTATTATCCTAAAGCTGAACTTTATTCTCGCTGCATTAAAACACGTTGAACCACAGCTATTGTTCTCTTCCATCAACCAATTCTTTTTTGACCGTGACAGTAACCACGTTATGTCTACTTACAGCAGCTGCTGTACTTTTAGCAACAATTTAAAGGTACTCCACTCTAGTACATTTTAATATGAACTTTTGACTCCACTACATTAACTTAAAATACAGTACACTGTTAAAAACTGAGCCAGTGGTGCTCAATCCTTTTGTCTTTCACCTACTTAGAAAAATGTGTACGTGTATGCTATGTATTGCAGCCTGTCTCACTTCCCTCTAACCTTTCTCGCTGGTTTAATTTAAATTCTAATTGCAAATTAACAAAACTAGGATCTTTATTTGCATATCTGTATGCCGGTATTTTTAAGATCCTTTACTACTTTAAACGCACAGACTCCAGTCACCTTCTGCTTCAACTCTTCAATAAGCAACGCAAACACTTAGACCTCCTAGTATTATTTTGGACTGAGGTACATAACTCTGCACTTGTGCAAGTAAATAATCAACATGAGCCTTTAGCCCTGACAGTGTCCATGCATATTCTTCAAACAGTTGGCAAATGGTTGGGCGAAATCTGTCACAAAGGGGTGAGCTGGATCAAAAACCTCTTGGTTGCCAGCAGGTTGCTGCAGTCGCCTGAAGTTTGTCTTTAAACTCAGGCTAACTAACCACTAAGTGGTTAGTAAGATGCAAAGCTGAAATGCAGGACATTTACCTTCTAAGTGAAAGTTGTGCCTTACTGCTGAAACCGACATGTTTCAAAATGTGCAGCTTTTACTTTAAAGCCAAATTGTCTCTGTTTCCATTTTGTGTCAAACGCTTTACAGTTTCACTGCTTAGCAAATTGGCAAATACAAACTACAAGTGACTTTGGCGATCTACTAGTGCTGTACACCTGTCTTTGACCAATTTCCTGTAGCAACATAAACAACCTTCTGCTACCCCTCGTCAAATGGTCAGGGAACACATTTTAGTGACCGGGTTTACGAGACAGTCGCCATCTAGTCTCACTTATAAGACTCATATATATCAGTCAAGAAAATTTAAGAGGAAAATCTTCATGTTTATACAAAAACAGGCTGTACCTCTTGCTCATACCGATCTACACTTTGCTGAACAAAAATGGAAAACCCTCCAAAAAATAAGAACCTACATTCTCTTACCTATACTATACAATCGTACATGAGTTTCTTCATTACTGAACATGTAGAATTTATGTGTTTTTGTACACTCTTAAGAAAAAGTTCATTGTTTAAATGACCTGTTTAAGCAACCTGTTTAAACGATTTATGAATAATAATGAATATAAGTGACACTTGTCTTTTTACTGAAGTAGGTTAATTAATGTGAAATATTTACTTACAATTTTATTACATTTTTAAATTCGAAGGCTCTGAGTGATTGTTTTTGTGAATCTGTGAGTTAACCTATACCTGCGCTCTCCTAAACCCTCCAAGGGGATTTAGTAATAAAATCACCTTGGAGGGTTTATGACTTTATGTGTGCGCAATAGTCCAGGCAAGGAAATACCAAAAAGTTGATTCTGTTCCTCAGCAACGGAGTATTTTGAGTCGGAGAAACGTTTTATGTTACATTTTACTTGTTCCATTTATCTGACAGCTGCTGCTTCCATTTCAGATTAAAAGTAAAAGAAGATTATTAAATGTAACATACACTCAGGAAAAAAAAGCTAGCTGTGTTTGCACTGTGACTCCCAGAGGCTTCTCACATGGTTTCACTTACATAAATATAATTCAGTGGTTTTTAAAGGTTAGTTTAATATCAAATAAAGAAAAAAATCAGTCATAACCTGCAAAAAAATCAGCGCCATCAAACCTTTATCTTCCTGTTTGTTTTTTTACCTTTTGCACAGCACTCTACACCCAGGCCTCTTATAAAACAATGACAGTGGTGGGAGCTAATGTGACTACTAATAGGGAGTGGATGTGAAGGCAAATAGCCAGTGCTATTTTAGTGCATGCAGGGATAACTGGCTTGACTGTGAAACAGTAATGGACAGCAACTCCTTGGGGTCTGTGGGTGAGGTCAGCGCTACCAGGGCATGTCTCTGCTTCTCAGGCGGACTGGAAAGACTTTGGAAGGGGAGGGCTGAACTGCAGGGTGGAGGGATGAGAACATGGAAACAGTAAAGCGAAACTGGATAAATTGTGTGCTGCTGCATGTGCACTGCACCTGCAGGAAGACTCTCTCACACACACACACTTATCAGCAGCCTACAATGTAGTCTGATCCTGCAGGACACAAAGGGGAAATGCTGTCACCATGGCAATAACACTGATCACACTGTAGCTTCATGTGCACCATGGCAACCAGTGAAATGTCATCAGACATGTAAGACCATCTTAATCGATATCTCCAAGTTATGGTTAAATAAGAATCCTTGTAAACAGCAGGAATAGTGACGTGAATCGTTTTCCATAAAACTGTTTTCTGGACATGTGTGGATACAACTTCTGCACTGTCTGAATGTCCCTGTTATCGCTTTGGTACTGGCAGCTAGATTGAGAGTGTTTTCACACTTGTGCTGTTTATTTTATTTAAATCAAACTCTCGTTCATTTCCCCCTTTGGCGCAGTTGGTTTCTGCAGATGTTAGCATGGTAATCGCACCCAGGTGCAGAACAAAAGGTTCCAGATTAACTCCAGAACGGTTCATTTGTTCCGAGTACGCGATCCAACCTCGATCTGACCCAACTATTAGGTGAACAGTGCAGGTTTGAGCTAATTGCCTCCCTGATTCAAGAGATTACCGTAGATGTGGAGTGTACATAAACTGTGGCAATAAGCTGTTGCTGGGGATTCTCCATGATGTTGTCCACTACTCCAGAACACAGCAGCTTTTTTATGTGTTTATTTTGTTGCTCTGTGCCAGACAAATTTGACCAAATCACTGGAATAGAGCTACAAGTTCACTAACTCATTAATTCAATATAGGTTTGAAGACTGATTAGTTATTGCAGTAAACTAATGATCGCTATGGGGTTGCTTTAGCTCAGAAGGTAGAGCAGGTCATTAACTAATCAGAAGGTCAGTAAGTGTTAACAAAGAATGGTAGATTACTATAAAATCCCCTGTGTTTTTAAAGTTTTATTTTATCTGCCTAAATTAAAATATGATCATACAGCCCATTGAAAAAACATGCTAGGTTAATGAGTTTCACTTTCTGGTTAAATCAACATTAATGATATAAAAATGAATTATGCACAGTGATGGTATAAAGAGCATCAAACAAATCAAACACAAATCAAATTAATTACAGATGTTAACAGTCAAGGTTAGAAGCTAGTTTAAGGTAAATAAGGTGCAGTCATTTTTTTAAAATTAATTTTACTCTAATTTCACAATTATTTATACTTTTAGAAATTATTTTAATTCATGTTATTATTCGTACGCTATATTTTTCTAGTATGTGTATTTATAGTATTTTTGCATTTATAGTGTAATGTGATTTTAAGTAATTGAATGCTGTAAGTCTTGTTTGTGCATCGTGAAACTGATGAAAGAAAGAAAGAAACTCTCACATTTGGATACCTTTGATATTTAATTTCAGTTTACCTAAAAAACTACACCCCACTAAAGGATCAAACAATAAGGGAAATGCACATATCTTCACAGACACAATGCACAGTAGAGATTTCCTAATCTAAAGGGGTCATCATTTGCATATGCATCTTTGCCATCAGTTTGTGACTCAGACGCAAAGTCTAAAGGCCCACTTCATAATGGTCTGATATGGTCTACTCACAGGCCTGACCCAGAAAACTTGGGCCCTTTCCATTCATGTAGAAAAATGCCACACACTGCAAAAAAAAAATCACATTATTAGACTGATCTTCGTGAAAGAGGAAGAAGCACTATCTTAGTTTTTTATTTAAAAAAATAGACAAAGAAGAAATCTGCAGCGGTTACTTTCTGATGAATGCTTTGGCATTTTATGCAGGTTAAATCGCTCCATAACTAGCAGAGCTTGTGTTTGTATACGCCCATTTAACTTTATCGTTTGTGCAATGATCTTGTCACATTTACAGTTAGACTGTTAAAGTTTAGGAGAGGCAGTGAAACATGTTGTGGTTTCATTACCCAAACTGACGACTCTGCGAGTCTGGTAAAGAGGTAAGGAGGTCTCTCGTGCATCAGACAATTTCCTTCACGTTCTAAAACTGGCAAACCAATGTGCATGCTTGCACTTCCACCTGTGCAGAGGAGAAAAGGTGACTTTTAGTAAGTCATTCACTCATAACCTTTGGAGTCATCTGAAGATCTTGTGTTGCCTTTTCTCTATGAGTGTTTTTTTTGTGAGCTGAGGACAAATGGGATTCACTTACCAAAATGACCCAAATCCAGAGTTTAGATCCAATTGATGCAATCCCAAAATGTGAGTGTGTGGGTATAGCAGGATGTTTGTGTGTGTTTATGTGTGTACGCGTGTGAGTGTGTTTGTGGTATTTAATAAGGTAGTGAAAGTCCCAAGGAAGGATTTTGGTGGTCCCAGCGTGGCCTTTTGTGCCGTCGGCCAGAGACTGATGCCCAAGGAGGTAAGCTGATTAGTGCTTGTTGGCGCCACACAATACAGCACCAATGGTCACAGCAGGCAAAGAGGAAATGTGTGTTACAGTGAAACGTATGGACAAAACTGCACAGCCAACTTTTTAATCCGCTTGAATTACAACATGCTCATAGTCTTTACAGGTTGTTTGATTTCAAGGTCACTTATAGGCAGCTCCCTTTCACTTACGGCATGTACTGGCTGTGAAGATATAAGAAGAGGAAGACAAGGATATGAGAATTTCTATGTCACACAAGGTACCTGCATGTATGTTATGTATACTGCAGCTATAAATAATAGACTAGTAAAAACAATGACCAATGAATGTTGTTCATTTCAGTGATTTAACGGTTAATAAAATCACTCCCCCTTTATCATTTAGAGGTGCTGCTCCCTGCTGAAAACGAGCAAAATGTGGGGTACACTCGGGATAGATTGCCAAGCAGGGACTCGGCCGACAACCATTTACACCTACGGGCATTTTAGAGTTGCCAATTAACCACACAGTAACTATTATATACATAAAACTGTCAGAAAGTCATCTGCAAAATTTATTTTAAAAAGGTTGGCTTATGATTTTATTATATTATTATTAAAAAAAGACATTTTAATTGAGAACATATAAAAACATATTATATTAAACGGATTGCATTTATATAGACTATAATAATAATGTTTATTATTATTATTTGGTAACCGTTTTCTTAATTTTATCCCCAAGATTAACCCCTACAACCTAATGTATCATATTTGATAGACACACATCATTGCGATTTTTTTCTCTCCAAAACACTAAATAAACTGTGCAATAACTGATACTATGGTTTTAAATAAATGTAATTGCCTGAACTATAAAGTAGTTTAAAAATGCAAATGTTTGCATAAAGTAAATAAAAGTGAATCTTGCACATAACTGCACTGCTGAAGTATCGTGTGGTTTATGTAACTTGTCAATTGTGAAAGCCTACTTTCTTCAGGCTTCCTCTGCCTGTAATCCAGTTCAGTGGTTTATATGATAACGTGTCACCAAAATTCATAGGTAGCAAGAGTAAAGACAGCTGCTTTGGTTGATCTGGTAGATATATGACAAAGTCTTTAACATGGCGCAGTCATGCATCCCAGTCTCAACTTTCCCAATCACTTATTATCTCATCACCACCTCGTTTTTTAACCCTGGCATGACTCTCCAAGACAAAGTACAGCAGTCAGCTGCACGCAGCAGCCACAGCCCTTTCCCATGATGCCCCTTCCTTCCTTCCTTTGTCCTCAGCCTCTTCCTGTTCTCTGCTTTCTTCACTTTCTCATACACGCACGCACATAAAAAGATCGAGTGCTTTTCTCACGTCGTGATTCAACCAGTATATCTCTCTACTACTCATTTTTTCGGGTGCAGTCATTTTCACCGATCTAACGAAGCAACACCAGTTTTCATCAGATGGACATCCTTTTGTCTCTTAATTTTCAGTCATTAATGTGGTTAAAGTTATTCACGTGGTTTTAAAAAACGTTACTAAACCAAGAATAAATCATTTTACTTAAACATTTTCATGCTTTTTATATAGCAATAATATTTGTAATAATAATTCTAAAAGAAACGGTTCTTGTTCACCCTAAAAAAAGTGATACTCCCTTCCTTTTGTCTTGCAGATTCAGCACTGAAAATCAGAAAATCAAAAAAAACCCCAAAAAAACAATGAACACTTCACACGCATTCGTCCCCTTAAATGTGCACAAGCACCGTTTGCCTTGCTGAGATAACAACATTATCTGAATTGTCCGAAGCCACAGTCATGAACAAAAGACGAACCTCGCTTTTCACATTGTTTTTCAAGATTTTCATACCTGATACGAGCCAGCCTTGACCTCAGTTACTGTGGGGGGGAAGTATTGATTTTACTTTGACACTTCTTCTACCAAGCGTAGCTCTCGCGATCTTGTTCAGTGTGTGTTTATCTCAAATAGATAAGAAGGAGACCATTTTTCTTTATTTTAGTGCTAGTGCCCCATTGAGTAAATGTGTAGGAGTATTTCACAAGAACAAACCCAGTTTCATAAAAGTTTGGATGTGTTGTAAAACCTAATTTAAATCTGAATGCAATAATAAAGAAGGAAAAACTTGTATAAGGCCAAAATAATAAAAATAATCATTTCTTTTTTAAAAATGCACTTGGCGGAAAGCATTACAACTAATTAGGCTTACTGCTAATATGATCGGGTATAACAGGAGCGTCCCTTAAAGGCTAATTCTTTAATTTTTAACTAACTATTAAAGTGACACCCTACTCTAAGAAGGACTGTGGGGCAAATACGATTTTATTTTGCTTTTAAAGTAGAGAGTATGCAGATTTCATCATCTGCGGTAGATAATATCACTAAAACATTCAGAGAATCCAGGAAACACTTACACGATATATGCACTGCTGTGATATTCATCATGTCATGTTCCCAAAATAAGATGGACAGTGTGGAAGGGGGGAAAAACATAGAGGAATAATCAGTGCCTTAGGCTCTTTATTGTGTTCCCTGAGCTGTTCCTGAGCAGTTTTTGTAGTGTGTAAGGGGGTATTATTCTACTGGGGAAGGCTGCTGCCATCGGGGATTACCGTTGCCACTGAGGCGGTGCTTGGTTTATGTTTAGGTGGGTGGTACAAAAAGTAACATGACTGCCAGGAACTAAGGTTCCCCAACAGAATATCTTGTCACTGCTGAGTAAACACAGGTGTAATTAATAGCATTTGGGTGGGCCAAGGCAGTGGTCCTGTGCTCGCTCTGAGGATGTAGTCTTTTATCATTTTAATTTTATTTGGAAGTAAATGGGATAATGTTTGTAATAGGCTTGTTTATTTCGAGCCTAAGTTTTAAGGATGGTGAAACACATCTGCTCAATCTCACCAAGAATCTTGTTAAGACCAAGCACCCAACCACATCTGGCTCCATTATTACGCAACACTGAGAAATCTGCTCAGCCCTACCTATTCACTGGTCAAACTGGGGATAACAGCGCAATATACTGTACATAATTTAAGCTTATGGGAACCTTATTCTTTTTTTTCTTACCGTGCTTTTCTGCTCTTGTTACAGTCAAAGAAAAGGCTTGAAGAGACTAAACTCCAGTGCGCTGGTTGACAGATCATCTCTGTAAACACTGAACCACCCCGCTGAGTGTGACTTGTGTGATTAGCAAGAGTGAAATACCAGCACCATCTGTCGAACTGCCAAGCTACCTGACTGTCAGGGCATGACGTCTGTGATCACCGGCTGATATCTTCAGGAATCTCAGATGGCTACTTTGATTGATTTCAATTGCATGCCTGTTCGAGCCCTAAAATGGACTTGTGACCTGCTTAGGTTCTTTTACATTGTCCACCGCAAAAAAAAAGGAGAAAAAAAAGGAAAAAAAAAAGTTCATTTTGACCTTGAACAGTGAAAGAAAGAGAGATAGATTCTCCTCTGGCTACATCTCTTCGAGGGTTTCATAACCTTGATAAATAGTTGCAGTCTTACAGTTAAGCACAAGCTGTACTTACTATACTATATTTCCTCTACACACATTGAGCTAAATGTAAAGATGACAATAGCTGATGTATGTTCAGTGTGCACAACGAAGATGTCCAATTTCACAAAGGCTACTTGTTTGCTCTGATGCGGCGCCGTAGATGAAGCTAAGAGATACTCTTAGCATTTAATTTGGAGAGCATGCTGGCAAGACAAACACACACATGTGAAGTGCATGTTCAAAGTGAAATCACATCTGAAGCCCAGTGGATACAAAACAAAACACAATTCAAATGCAAAAAGGTGGTTTTAAAACCCTGTCAATCATGTTAGACATAAGGTTAAATCTATTAATTGAGCCATAAGCTCATGTCATGTCCCTCCTAAAACTACCACGTAAGACTGATAACAAGCCCAGAAGGTGAGTAAACTGAGTGTTCAAGAAACACAACAACCATCTGCGATGCAGTTTCCTTTCCACCTCCCCCAGTTCACAGACGTCTTGCAACACAACTGTAAAACAGTTGCTTTTTCTTCTGCACATGCAAAAATGAGGGCGATCGATTGAGCTGGAGCTGAGTGCAGGGAGATGCTGATGGTGTGTGGTGGGCCCTGAGCGAGTTGTTGATAGGTCGTCAGGTCACCCACCCACCCACTCCTCATTTCCCATACCGCACTGCTGACATGGCAAAGCTCAAAATGGTAGGCGGTGCTTTTTAAGGTGAGTTTTGGGGTTAAGACCTATCTATCTATCTATCTATCTATCTATCTATCTATCTATCTATCTATCTATCTATCTATCTATCTATCTATCTATCTATCTATCTATCTATCTATCTATCTATCTATCTATCTATCTATCTATCTATCTATCTATCTGTCTGTGTTTGTGTGTGCGAAACACACATTTCTGTGTTTTTATGTTTGTCAGCTTTTCTGGTTATGTGTGTGCTTGTGGGCACAATTTTGCCCACCTTGTATTTTGCATAGCACCACTTGCAACTCAAGTCATTTACTATAAGAACTGTGGTGTGTGACTTAAAAGTGTGTCAACACTTAAATATATGCGCAGACCTATTTTTTTTCCCACAACAGACATTTTCAAATGTCAGGAGAGGCACTTGTAGAATTAATCAAATGAACGATTGCTCACTACCATTATGTGTACTGTTAAAAAGCCAGAGAACCATCATCCACACTCACAAAGAAGCAGATATATAACCGGATACCTTTCTCCTGTTTACCGTTTACCAGTAATTAATAATCCGCTTTCCTTCCAGATATCACCATTTGCACCAATCCAATATTAATTTTTTATTTATTTGTGATTCCCTCTTTTCCGATGTACTTTTAGGACTTTTTGCATACACACAATGTCTAAGATCTAACCATACATGTCCTTTCTCTTTCCAGAGGTGCACTTTAGCCTTTTGCGGTATGACTTTTGTGCTGACTTAGCAGGTATTACTCTTCTGTGCAGACCCTGTTTGTGCATCAGGGCTGCACAATGGAAATGTGCACCACCACCCTGCGGTGGTTGAACCATCCCGCTGATTCTGCGCAGAGGAGGAGGTGGTGGTGGTGGTTGGGAGGGGGGGTTTCCTTTCTGTCTAGCAGGCACAAGCTTCAATATGAAAGTTTTCTTGTCTGATCTTTGTCCCCTTAAACGCTTTAGACAATGGAAACTGTATGCTCAAAGTGTCTTTTTATTGTTATTCCCTGCTTTGTAGGGTTAAGTTCATTTTTAGATCATCAGGTGTTCAGTTTGTTGCTTAGTGGCACAATGCATGTGGCAGCTTATCACAGGGTTGTAAGACTCATTGGGTAAGCCAGTTCAACAATCCTTAAAAAGTAGATACAGGTGATAAAGTTCAGAAAAAGTAGCACCGTTTTACGTGTTTATGAAACAAAATGTGACAGTTCATTAACATTCAAACAAAGACTAATTTGCTTCTTTCAAATGCATTTTATTTTTTATTGTGTTTTCCTTTCTTCTCTGCAAAAATCAGCAGAAGCTAATTTGCCTAGGGGTGACTGAACTGTTGTACGCAACAAGGTTTCAAATTGCACCAAACATTGCATTAGATATTGATATTGAACCCATAAGCACTTTTTAAAATTGGGCAAAATGTTTCATTTGACTCATGCAAACCTGAAATTCTGCCTCTGTGTGTTCGAATTATTATTTTTGTGTGCGTGTGTGCAGTTTTAAGGGGAATGAAGCCTATTTTTAGATGATGAAAATTGCTTTAAGGGCACACAACAAAATTGGCATCCACCTCTAGCAGCGCAATTGTTCTTGCCATATCCAAAAAAGAGCCAATTTTGTCAATTCTGTTTGGCAGCTTCAGGAGGACAGCCGCTACATCACGGACATTTATTATGAAGCTGACGGGAAGTGCTGAAGGTTTGTCAGCAGAGTGAGTATGGAGAGTCTCCGAAAAATGTGACTGTAAGAGCAAGTTTTTTTGTTTTTTTGTCAATGAAAGACTGAGCATGACAACTAATCCCTGATAAACAGAGCACAAACACTGACTTGGTTTTGAGTATGTGCTGTTGTTGTGTGAGTCAACTCCTCTGTTCTTGTGGATGACTTTTCATCAGTGAGTCATCTTTTTGTACTAATGGCTGATAGATTATTTATACAGTAATTATATGAGCTTAAAAAATAGGTTGCTAAATATGAATTATGATAATTCTATCTCAACGTCCTGTAACATACAAATAGTTTGAGAATGTAACTGCAACCTTACATTTCTGGATGTATAGTCACCTCTTTCTATACACTGCCAAACCTTTACTATACTCAGCTGTGTTTCGTGACCCTTCTCAACCTTCAGCTCATGTCAGTAAAGGCTGGCATCTTTAAGGAGGCCCAAGAAGACCGTCAAATGGAGATCCGTCCACATGTGAACTCATTTTTCTGATGCCGAGACCTTATATGGGATCTGTAGGCTGTGTCAAGGTCCAAAAGTTTAAAATAGTAAGCAAAAACTTAACAGTGTGAAGAGGTTGCATAAAAATGAACACACTGAAAGAGGTGGGTAGAGGGTAACAAGTGCGGAGAAAGGATGTTGGAGGGAGGGAAGATTAGGCATTAAAAGGAAGAGCTGGATGGATGGGTGGATGGATGGATGGATGGATGGATGATGGATGAGGGAGGGAGCTAGAAAGCGATAGAAGCACAGAGAGAAAAAGAGAGAGGGATGAGGATGAAGTGTGAGTTTGGCTCAGTGAGAGCAGCTGTATAGAGGACACTGTGGGTGGAAGTGGTAGAGTCGTGGGTGAGCTCAGAGTTTAACTGCCAACCTTCCCTGGTCTCACAAACTGTCCGTCACACACACACACACATTGCGCACACACAGTCATTCACGTACATACATATTGGCTTGCACATGCATACACACCAGCACGCAGAGTTTCAGCTTGACAACCTGGAAAACTTTCTATGTCGTTTAGCATATGCCAGACACGAGAGGAATCTGTCCCTGTAATGAGTCGTGTGCTTTCAGTGCCACCCCACTCACACTGGATGTTACATTGTTGGAGACAAGTTGGTTATAGCAACAGTTGAGGCAATATTGGTGCATATGAATGAGGGAAATGCAACTGTGTGCAGGACGGTTTGGACGCAGCTTGTAGATGGAAGGATAAATGATCTGGGTGGGAGGGATTTGGAGCGGGGTGGGGGCTTGGGTTGTCGCTCGGTTTGTGCCAATTTGTTCCCATGCGTGTAGTCAATTGTAGGTTGCCTCTTCTTGCCGAGACTTCTGCTATGATAAATAATGAGAGCACCAGATCCTGAAATAGAGTACCCCCCCTCCCTTGTCCCTGTGGTCCGCTCTTGTGAAGCTCCCGTCCAGCCGTGACTTTTCCAAGTGATCCCCTCCCTGCTGCCTCCTCCGTTATGGTTAGCATGCCGGCTAAATCTGTAGCCGTGCGTCTGTAATTAGGCTTCGCCTTTGCTGGATTGAGTGCTACACACTGGCAGCTGGCAGGCCAGGCCAGCGCAAACACACACAGACACACGCACAGTGATACGCATGAACGATTGCACACAGACACACACTTTATCTCTCATGTAGAATAAGAGGATAGAGGGTCTGATGGCTGCAGCACAGGGTGGAGTCCTGGGGTTAAAGAGCAAAAGGAGCCAAAACACCGATCGTCACCCACCTCACCTTAGCCTTCATCATCCTCTGTTCCCCCTTCATCATCATGATGTCCTCAATGCTTCGACTGTCTCCTCTTTAGCTCTACTCTTTTGTCAGCTTGGCTTTTGCTTTTCATTTCTCCCCACCCCTCACCTCATTCCTTCCTCTTCCGCTCAACCCCTTCCTTCCTCGTCGTACCCCCACCCAACCACGAAACCATGCGCCTGTCCTCACTCTTTCGCTCCCCAAATTCTTTCGATTATTCCCACTTCTCCTCTCTTACCTCTTCCCCTGCTCAACCCATCCCATCCCAGTGCTGTTGAGTGTAGAGTGGGTAGGTTGACCTGGCAACACTTAAAACCACAGTAGTTATGAGAGCTTTTTATTTCCAGCTATATATATTATCAAAAAAAAAAGAGAAAAGAAAGGGAAAAAAAAGAAAACGTGTGATGTTACCTCAGCCCTGTTGCCGCCCAATGAGGGGGCTCCAGCGCAAGGCAGCACGCGCATACAAAAGCACATGCTCATACACAGATACAGGTATGACTGTAAGTTATAATTCCAAGTGAGGTTTAACTGAGGTCATCTGTTTTTGTTTGTTTGTTTGTTGTTTTAGAACCACAGGTATTAGTAACCTTAAAGACTGAGATTTTATATTTGACATCGTAAGCTTATAAAACAAGCTCCATTGTTATAGTTTTAACAGGGACTTGCATGATTAGTTAACTATGATAACTATAAGTATTATATTTATGGATACTTCTATGTGTATGGCAGTCAAGAGGGCTATTTTTGTGCTTAAATATTTTTGCTTGACACGAGCGGTGCATCAGTCCCCTCATCTACATTTTGGCCCAGATGTCCCAGAACATCTAATAGCATTCAAATAAAGGCATTCCTACCCAATAGAAGTTCAGTGTCTTCCTCAATTAAATGACCATGAAGATGTTTAAATAAAACATTTCCTGTCCTTTCAGCACTGTGTGTTTTTCCCCTCTCACTAGCGTGGCTTGACACCCGTAACTTGTGCTTTTGTGGCCTATAACTGCATGCTTGTTTCTGACAAGAGCCTCTGATTCCGTGTTGAGATGAAAGGCATGAAAGGCCAGTCATTTGTGTCAGCGTGTGGTTTCGCCAACTCTGCCAGGACACTCTCAAGTTTTGCCGGACCCTGTAGTCACATGCCCAACCAGCGGCGTAGCTATTTTAGCTGTTCCGAACTGCAAAACCCACAATCCTCCACTGACCAGCACCCTCTCCTCTCTGCTAGGTATAATGACTATGTGGATATTGATAGACCAGGGGGATTATTATCGTTCACTGAATATGCTTTTATTTCGTCCCACATGTGACTGGCTCAATCTGGAAAGCAGAAAACAAGCAATCATGTATCCTTCTTTCACTCTGCCTTTGTTTTTTTTTCTTTCTTTGCTTCTTTCCTCTGTGACCTGAGGTTGCCCCATAATACGTACATTCGTGCATATTTTACCTTAAGAATATGTGATTATAACCAAGAATCATAAACACAGAAAATGTCCAAAGCAAACTGAACTAATCCATAAAATATAAACATAGTGTTTTTTTCTGAAATTCACTAAATTCATGAAAATGTTATCGAAAGTCAGGAGACAACATTTGGTGTGCTCATACTTTGTAAAATATTTAATCTGAGTTGATAAAATCATCTGCTCAAATTGGCTGCTCTGTGGATCTGAGGTCAACACCATGCACTTTTGTTTGGAGAGCAATATTCACATATTTTTTTTTAGTATAAATAAAACCATTTTAATACAAGCACTCTTGGCTGTAGTTGGGGGTTAATTGGACAGCTATGAGTTGGAATCTGACCTCCTGTGAACCAGCACTGTATGCTGCATAATATGAAAATATTGTAAAATGTAATTTAATTCCATTATACTTTTACATTGATGCATGTTTTTCCTATAAGAAAATGTCCAAAATGCATGCAAAAAATTGTAAGATGTGTAAAAGTGTAAAATTAAAAATAAGAATGTGATTCTTCATCAATGCACGTCTTACATTTTTTTGTACATTATTCAAATGGGACACTATACCATATTTCACAGACAGATGATAAAGAAAATAATTTTCATCGAGCTCTCCTATGTCTTTTTTCAGTCAGTAGAAAATACATTTTTGCTTGTATTTTTAGCCACACGACTTTATGAATGCCAAGACTGCTACTATAAGCTTAATATGGTATTTTCTTAGACTTTAGCTTAAGACTGAATAAAACTATTGTGATAAACAAGCTATCAAAATGCATTCTTCCACTTTATACTTTGGTCCGTTTTAATAATAGTCATAATGGTCAATAAGATAAGCATGTACTGATGTATATTTTCCAATGTTTGATATCCTGGCTGTCAGTGTTGGGGAGTAACGGAATACATGTACCGGCGTTACGTATTTAAAATACAAAATATGAGTAACTGTATTCCGTTAGTTACCGTTTAAAAAGGTGGTATTTAGAATACAGTTACTTTGCTGAAATAAATGGATTACACGGCGGTACTTCCCTGTTTCATATTGTGGTGGGTCAGGACTGTTTGGGTTTTGTTTGACAGCTATGTTCTGTTGTTCCAGGCGGCAGCGTTTCGGTTGCCATGGTTACAGGGCGACGCTCTCTCTCTGCGTGTTTCTTGGGTGAGAGAGGCCTTTTTGTTGTTGTTGTGCTAAGCTAATATGAATGGCAGAATGCTACAGGTATAGCTCTAAAGAATGTAGCATCATAGGCAGTGTAGTCCGTGCTGCAGGGAGAATGGACTGTCATACCCATTATGTGTCTGTGAGCGCGAGGAGGGAGAAAAAGGAAAAGTACGAGCTGTCAGGAGCAAAAACGGGAGCTGGAAGCATGTAAATATATTAATAACCACTGCAGCCAAGAAGAGTGCCTGACGAGCTCAGTTGTAAGTAAGCTATTAAGACTCGACTGTACGCTGTGTTCGGGTTTTCCTCCGAAACAATAAGTTCCGTTGGAGCAGCCTTTCAACGCCTCTCTCTGTCTCTCGCTAGCAAAGTTGACCCAGACAACAAAGTAAAGCTAGTTTTCAGCTACGAGCCCGACACGGAACCCAACGTATTAGCCAGAGGTCCTTTACTACGGTTCGGAGCCGCGGACCTTCAGTAACAGTAATAAATCACAGCAATAGTACATTCATGTAGTTGTAAACAGCATGATAATATATTAAGTAATCCAAAGTATTCAGAATACGTTACTCTCATTGAGTAATGTAACGGAATACGTTACAGAATACATTTTGGGGCATGTATTCTGTATTCTGTAATGGAATACATTTTAAAAGTAACCTTCCCAACACTGCTGGCTATGTAGCTGAACTGCTGGGAAAATATGTAATCAGAAATAAAGTCAAACACTGGGCACAGTTATGAGGTTCATGTTCAGTTTGGTGTCCTATTGCAAATTTATTAAGAGTTTAAACTTAATATTTTTATGTGATAACTGTTTGTTAAGTCAAATGTATTTTCACAGAAAGTAAGTAGATTTATAATCCTACATAAGTAGCTTCACAGTGCAAAAGTTTTACAATCAAACTATATTTCAAGTAAAGATTTTCAGTACTTATATGTTGCTGATTAGCTCGACCTATAATAATACAATTAATGTGCAATAAGCAACTAAAGCTTTAAAATAAATGGCGTGGACCTGAAACAGAAAGTAGCATAGCAAAGATATACTTAACTAAAGAACAAGTGCATCAAACCTGTACTTCAGTATTCAAGTATATGGTGCTGGGTAGTGTAAGATCAATAGTGACTTAGTCCAGTGGCATTCATGGGAGGCTCCTCTGGAGCTCCAGAGAGGGCCAGTGATGTTTAAGGCCAGTGCCACCCCATGCCCTCCCTTTGGACATGCCCCTGGACCACTAACAAAATTTCATCCAGTGTGAGTAGACTATGTCATCAGCACCATTGGTAATGAAAATATTAGCTACTCTGGCTAACACCAGCAATTATCAGGCATTATGCCTGCCAGTATTGTGCTGTTGTGTAGAGTTTGTGCATATTAAACCCACCATCCATGACTTAGATGTGTCGTCAGGATTGAAAATGTAACTGTAAAGTCCAGCAGCGAGCATAAGAATCGCAGTCAAATGATTCAATCGTCATTACCAATCAGTGCACAGCTTGCCTTGTCTGATTTTGAACTACACTCCTCAGTTGAGATTGCATCTCCTCAGTACAAGAACTAACAGAAGCATCAAAACTGAAACAGGGTTAGTATAACACTACACCAGCAAAATGTTACCACCATCTTAACAGGCTTATTTGACTGTTTCTCTTAAATCAGAGGCCTAATAGCTGATTTTTTTTTTATTTTAAAAAAATAGATTTTTTTTGTGTTTGTTTTTTACTTTTATAAATATTTCTTCTCAAGTTAGCCCAATGATGTCTTTAAGCTCTGTTTTCGTTTCCATTAACTCCCAACTGGCTCTTCAGGTGCTTAATACTCCAAATATTCACCAGCTAGTTGTTAACTGTGTCTGTCTATTAGTTGCTGAGCATGCAGCAAGCTGCGGGTTAGCATAACTTTTCTTATATTTAGGGTGATTATGTATGTGGGACAGGCTCAGTGTTTTTTGTTTTTTCTTTGTTTTTGCGTAACTGCTAACTCAAATATTTTGTATGGGACAATGGAAAGAGAGCAGATCAACTTTCCCTTAGTCTCAATAGTTGTTGTCACATCTACACCAGGGGAGTGAATCTGCTGAGATCCACAGATGGATGCTGTTTCTGTTCAAGGGCCATGCTGAGAAAACCACAGCAGACTGATCGCAGGTATCGGCCTGCTGATAACAGACACTGTAACCTTTAAAGCTGTGTCTCTCTCTCTGTCTCTGTGGAGAGGAGTGGATCCTGCACCACATCCTGTCAACCCCACATGATCATGGCCTCGACAAGGCTGCTGCAAACATCAGCACGCAACAAAGAGAGCAAAAATGTGGGCCAGCTGAAGGATCGAAACCTGGAAAAGATACTTTCTCAAGTTTTTTTTTCTTCTTTCAATTCACCGAAAGCAAAGCAGCAGATAGAGGAATCACGTTCACATTTCCTGCTGTCGTCTTTTTAGTGAAACAGTCACACTGCGTGTCCCTCTGTGATGGCGTTACTGCCCAACCAAAGCTCTCCCACCTCCTCTCTCAGTGGGTCAGCTGGGCCCAGGGTGTGTGGGATGTTGCTGTATGTAGAGGGAGAGGGAATCTGTGTGAACACTGTGTAGGAGAGGCTAAGAAAAACATTACGGCCTGGCAGCTATGTTGTAGGGAGTGGAGGATGAGGAGGAGATTTGGGGGGGAGGCGTGAGGGAAGGGAACACTGGGGGTGTGGAGGGTGTGTGGGGGTGGGCATGGGCATGACAGAGGGGAATGGAAGAGTTGATGTTTGCGTGTGCATGTGCGTGTAAGGGGTGGGGGTGGCCGCTGAGCTAATATCTCTGAGTGTGTGGTTAGATCATATTCTCTCCATGTCATCCCAGGCTGTGGGTGGGGTTTTGTGGTGGGGATCGTTGGGAGACGGGGAGGGATGGGGAGAAAGAGAAGGGAGAGAAAGAGGGAGAGGTAGAAATGGATCTGGTGAAAAACGGGTGGAGGGGGTTGAGAGATGGGCAGTGCCGACAATTCTCACTAAAGCGTACACCAGCGTTACACCCCTGAAGTGGCAAGACTGGTTCACATGAGCTCGTCTCCTGTTTTTTTCCGTCTTCTTCTTTTGTTGTTCTTTTGCTTCCTTGAAGCTTTAAACTAAGGAGACACTTTTGGAAGTATGTCACAAGTTTAAGAATTTTGACAGGTGGAAAAAACACACCATTTACCAAGTATTTCTTAGACTGTGGCAGATTGCATTATGTTGAAGGTATTTTGGGTAATGTGGCAAAATTTGATAAAGTTGACAACAAAAGAAAAAACATGGGAAACTTCAAATGCAGTATATATTACTGGAAAGTGGAAGTTTTTAAGAGCCACAGCAACTCTGCTAAACCACGTCAAGTTGTGCTGAGGTACATAGTGCGTAAAAGTCGATAACGATGCGCTAACTCATTAACTGCAGAGTTTCAAATGTTCTCTGGCATTAACATCAGCACACAATCTGTGCACCAAGAGTATGGGTTTTAACGTTTCCATGTAGGTGTAAGTTGTTAGGTACTTTTGTCCATGTTGTAGCCTACCACTTTGGTACAGGATAGATCGCAACAGCTATTATTTTTGTTACAAAATTTGGACATTTAGCTGGATGAACTTTCAGGATGAACTGTAAATAATTTTCTGATACTTAAGGTTTTATTTGGCATCACTATCTGATCAAAATTTAGACTAATTTTAAGCCAGTGATCAAACTCAAATATATCCCATTAGACTAACATACAAATGTTAGCCAAAAAAAACCCCCTAGACTGAAATGGCAAACCTGGTGGTATTTCCTAAATTCAGATGTTAATAATACGGCTATAGGCTCTTAGCAGGGGCACCACCGGGGGGGGACACTGGCCACCCCCCAAAATTTGCTACTCCCCCCAGTGGCATGGCTGCCCTATGTTGTTAATAACTTTAATATATGTGAGCACAAGACAAGACTATAATGAGTCAATGAGTTGAAACATTAACTTCTAAAATCTAATTTTGTTTTCATATGCACCCATTTTCAGTGATATCTACTCTGATAACAGGAACTTAACCTGTATTTGACAACAACATAATAAAACTGGAAATTCTGTTTTCGGTGCGCCACCCCAATATTTTTAGTGGCTCCCAACACAGTCTGGAGGTGCCCCTGGCTCTTAGTCTTCCTTACTGTCTGCAAAAATTAGAAGAATATAATTATACAGATACACATTTTCCTGAAGATTGCTGTATTACCTTATTTACTGTATAGTTACTGCATTTACCTAACTTACTGGTTGAAAAACCCTCCACAGCCTCTTGTTTGTACAGAACACACCAATTTGTTTGCAATTGCTCTCTGAGCAGTAGAGAACCTATAAAAAGTATGACATAAATCAGAAACAGACACTGTTTGACTTTAAAGTAAAAGCTTTATTTTTTGAAACACGAGGCTTTCATGCAAACTACAGGTAAGCAAACCAAGTGCAATCAGGTTTTTAGCGCAGCAGTCAGCAACCTCCAGGAGCCACTCGCAAACCAGTCAGGGGAATATACATTTTCCTTTTTCACTGGTGGTTGTATCACGCCCAAAATGGAAGACAGCTATGTGCGCACAATACCATGCAAGAAAACTCTCAGGAGAGCAGAGAAGAAGGAAATGCAAGCTGCTGTGACTTCTCACCGAAACCATGGGGCGTGCAGGTTAGCAAATCAAACTCCAGATTGCTACAAAATCCAAACACGGTTGGTGTAATGGTAACACGGATTGAAAGACTTGAAGTGTGTGAGTGAAAATACCCAATACTGACATAGAAAACACAGCTTGCATGCAACATACTAATGCAGTTTTCATTCATACTTGTTTTTATCTTTTCCTCCCAAAAAAAGAAGAGGAAGAATCTGTAAAAATGGCCTGCATTGTTGCACATGTCAGAGTAAATGGATCTGCTGCAATCTCTGTTAAGACAGTTGACACAGTTAAGCCCTTAATTCTCAAACCACCTCTCTCCCATCCTTGCCTTTCCCTTCTTTCCTCACCTCTTTCTGCAAGTAATTTTGGCTCCCTCCCCAATTCTGCTTTAGTTAGGCACGTCAGACTGGTTTTATGGGGGTTATAATGCAACTTCCACATGAGGGTGTCTTGTTTTGAATGATGACTAGTCTTAGCCCCTGAACCAAGTTTTGCCTGATCCCACTTTGTCACGAACACTCACACCTTTGGGTGTGTCTGCTTCTACTGTCTGTGTCTACAATGAGCAGACACACTCATACCAAAAATGGGTATTTGATTGGCATGGTTACTGGGGCTGCCAACCATGACAGCTGACGCAAGTAATCAAAAAAGACCACAATTTACCATGCAACAATGATTACAAATTGAGATAAATATCAAATGACAAACATGAGAGTCTCCAGTCAAAGTCCTTTGATTGGTTATGCTTCATGTAGTTACATTTAATCATGCTGGTCCTATTCTATAGGTGCTTAACAGTGAGTAGGGCCTTATTTCTCACAGGAGTCCAGTTACATGTATTTATTTTATAAATAACAATGTGTACGGGCTGTTCCTAGAGCCACCCTGATTCTCTAATTTAACATCAACAACACTCCTCATAACTCTGCTGCTACAGTAATAAATTTAACAGAGGCAAAAACTTCTTTTGCCTTGTTTTTAAAACTTTTGCCTCTGTCGGGGTGTTGCTTTCAAACAGCACTAGCAGCTCAAGTTAAAATAGCTCAGATCAGACTTGCAAGTCCGAGTTCTGAATGCTGGTCAGTACATTGGAGCACCGCCCTGACACTGAGCTGACATACAGCAGGAAGCCATCTGTTTACACTGGTTTAACACTACATACAAATATCACACCAGAAAAGATGTTCAGACACTCTTCTTTTATCTTCAGCGTGTAAAAGAGATCCAGACGGATTAGTCTTGAATGCAGTCTGTTGTCATTTCAGGGACAGCACACAGTGAGCAATAAAAGCTACCTTGCTTTTATCAGAGCCTTAAAAGATACATTTACTGATACTGACAAAACATGTCAGCGCCACAATGGACAATTTCAAAAGGGAGAAAATCAATGCAACAGAACAAGAGACATTTTTTTATTCACGCGTTCTTCTTCCTCATCAGAACCCAGTGAGCACATTACCCACAATGCAACACAACTGCAACTCAGCAGAGATTCGGTTGTGTTCTGTTAGTACCCTCAAGCCTCTTGCCTTAAGCAGAATTAAGTAGCAGATTACAGAGGTCTACAAAATCACCCCCACACTTTTTCATTTGAAAGCTTAAGACCCAATGATGTTGACTCAGCTGACATAATTTGAGGGAATTTCTGAGAGTAAAAATTTGCCTTTCAATCAGCACCGATAAACCTCAACATGTCTGGTGATTAGAGATGTACTGGGGAAATATTTGCTCTGGATTTATTAAACTTACATGTACATAAAAGGTTGTGTTTTCCTCTAAAAATAAAAAAGACCACTTTTACTTCATTTTTCACAGTGAAACAGTTCTCTCTTATAAAGGACCCAAAGGACATCACATGTAAATGCACTGGGTGTGCATCGTGTTTCTGTGACAACTGGTAATGTTGTGAAAGAGTATATTTATATGCAAGCCATTTCTCAAAACATGACCATCCATCTATCCATCCGATTTCTGATGCTTTTTTGGGTTGGGGTTGCTGGGATGCCAGTCTAAACACAGATGTCCAGACCTCCCATCACCTCAGGTAGGTCCTTTAGCTCTTCTGCTGGGTAGGTTTCCTATATGTCTCCTCCCAGGAAGACATGCCTGAAATGTTTCACCTAGAAGATCTCCAGGAGGCATCTTGGTCATATGGCCAAACCACCTCGCCTGGCTGCTTTAAATGTGGAGGAGTAGCATCTTTGCTTTAAGTCTCTCTGGAATGTTTCTCATCCTAGCTCTAAGTGACATTCCAGACACCCTTTAGAGGAAACTCAGACCCGCTGTTTGTACTGGTGATCCTTTTTGTCTGGTCACTACCAAGAGTTTATGACAACAGGTGAGGGTGGGAACGTAGATCCACTATCCTCTCACTCATGAACTCATGAAGACCCAGAGATACTTAGACTTCCACACAAAAGGCAGGAACTCCTTCTCTACCCATAATGGGCCTTAGACTTAGAGGAACTAATCAAAGTTGCTTGCAAACTGCCCCAGAGTGAGATGAAGGTTGCCACACGATGAGCTCAGAAGAATCACATCATATGCTAAAAGTTTAGCGCTGGTACCGAGATCAACAAAGCAGAAAGTCTGCACCTAAATATTCTGACCATAAACGTTACGAACAGAATCATGACGGTGAAGCAAAAAGAAAATCAGCAACAAACAACAAGCTTCACATTCCCCATCTGTCCACCCATCCAACCTTCAAATGTCCATTTTCATCAGTCTTAAAAAAGAAGATTGTTGCCTCTCGGCGTCCAATCTGAAAGCTATAACATTAAAGATGTCAAGTATTGTCGTAGCCAATGCGTTAACTCGCCAAGGACTCTGTGTGGGATGAGAACACGTTTAACATGCAGCTGGCAATGGCTTCCTAAGTCTAGTGTCTTTACTGACACATCTCATGGAGTTTCTGCTTTGAAAACATTGCCAAGCTGTAACATGAAGAGGGACTTAACATGACTTTTTTTGGTGTTTTTTTTTTCACCCCACCCCCTCGCTCATGCAGAAAAGTGGAGGAGGACAAAGAAGTGGTTGATGTTTGTACCTCAGGCATCGGGTCATATATGTTTGAACCTTTGGAAGCAAACAGACCTGACAAAAATGTTGATGTTGTTGCAAGCCGACGCCTCCCACACACACCTACACACCTCTAACCCATTGTTAGCTTGATGGACCAAGTTCACTTTTTACAGGAGGAAAAAAGGGAGGCTAAATATTTGGCAGATCGGAGAACAACAGACAGAATATGTATACTAAGGAAACCTTTCAAATTTTTGTTGGTCATGGGTTGTATATATTATAATCTTTAATTGTAATTTAACTTAATCATTTATAAAACAACTCATTTCTCAGTGTTGTCACTGTATCCATAATGACTGGTTTGGCTTCTGAGTGATCTCCGCATATTGCTGATGAATTATCCAGAAAAAAACTGTGAAATTTTGAGCATCATAGTATATTTTATTTCTAAGCAATACATACATTACATTGCATATATCATTTCCTCTATGGATCTCTAACAGAGCACTCCACCTAACCATCTCTGGTGATTGTCCACATAACTGAATTTACTGCTCTTATACTTTAAAACCCTCACAATACACACACACACGCACACAAATGCTATTCATGAAACAGATTTCATCACCCAAAAGATGGCCTGTAAGCAGAAAAAGGTCTATGTGACAGATTTGGTGGATAAGATGGTGACACCCACTCCACAGGTGGCAGGATGAAAGCAACAGCAGCATGTGGGTGTAACTTCGAGTTGATGTTCTGTGTGCCGAACGCCTTTTTCTCTTTGTCGTATTCAAAGGGGGAAGTTTTGTACCCTGGACCCCGGCTTCTCGCACGTGAAAAACAGCAGGTAGCAGACGCATGCAGAGACATAATTAAAAATCCTGATTTTAATCAGTGTTGGAGGTGATATTTATGCATGCTGTAGAGGAGACTTATTTATACAAAAAAAAGAGAAAAATAAAACAAAAATAACATTTGCACAGGATTATTCACTTTTTATCTGGCGAGGAATCAAAATTCTCAGAACTCCTCTTTTGCTCGGCTGCATTGCCCTTGATGTGTCTCGTCCTGCTTAAGTTTCTCAGAAACCCCGGTAATTAACAGGGTGGTAAACCTTGCCAACGGATTTATGCTAATGAATGTGAACCAACCATCATATTTGTTTTAAGCGGCTATGAAAAAAGTTAAGAATTTTTGTTTGTTTGTTTGTTTGTTTCTTTGAATGTATTTGTGTGTGTGTGTGTGTGTGTGTGTGAGGGCCTTTATAGAACTTTCATAGCTAAATAATGCCGGCTATATTTATGTGCATCAATCATAGCATTTAACAGTACGAGATAATGATGTACTGAACAAATCATTTTGAAACCGTACAGCTGTCATTTACAGAAAAAAAAAATATGACTCAAAATCTTAGTTCAACTTTCCTGGAATGAAACGTATTCACTGATATCAGCCTTAATATCTATGTGCTTAACATGGGGAGAAAAAGGTAAGAAAGTTTGCGAACAGCTAGCATGGCACTGTGCAAACGTAGCAAAATCATCTACATATACCTCTAAGGACTTCAGAGTAGTTATGTGCCTTTATACCTGATTTTAAAGTATCAGCTGTCATATGGACCACCTTAATGCTGACAGCAACCCATGTAAACTCCTCATATGCCTTGTTGAGGTTACAGCACAATGGACATACTGCTTCCGGCTAGAAGGCAATAATAACAACTTGTTACAACCAAGTCATGCAGAAGAGCATCTCTGAAGGCATCATATATTGAATCTTGAAGCAGATGAAGCAGCAGCAGAAGACCCTGGAGGCTAAAATTCACACTGGCTCACCAAAACTGGACATTAGAAGGTTGGAAAAATGCTGACTGGTTTGATGAGTCCTGATTTCTGCTGCAACATTTGAATTGTATGGTCAAAATCAGGCACTAAGAAACATGAAAGCATGCATCCATGCTGCCTTATATCAGTGGTTCAGGCCACTGGTGGAGGTATAATGGTGGGGGATATTTTTTAGCACACTTTTAGCACCTTAGTACTGATTAAGCATCGTGTAAATACCATAGCCTACCTGTTGATGGCCATGTCCATCCCTCTACGACCACAGTGTACCCATCTTCTGAGGGCTGCTCACAGCAGGATAACACACCATGCCAAAAAGCTCAGATCAGCTGGTTTGTTGAACATAGCAGTTCACTGTACACCAATGGACTCCACAATCACCAGATCTCAATCCAACAGAGCACCTTTGGGATGTGGTGGAACAGGATGTTTACATCATGGACATGCAGCTAGCAAATCTGCAGCAACTGTGTGATGCTATATGCTGCAATATGGACCAAAAATCTCTGAATGTTTCCAGCACTTTGCTGAATAAGTAGCTCAAAGAATTGAGGCAGATCTGATGGCAAAAGTGGACCCAGGTACACTTTTAGGCAGGTCTGGTGATGGTAGATGTAATACGGCAAAATAGGCCCATTAACCCCATATTTGTTTTATTTTGATTTAATAATTGAAGTTTATTAAAAAATGCAAACCTTTCCTACCATGTCCCACATGTTCAGACAACAGCTGTTGCTAGGTATCACGATCTGTGTGTTTCTGTTTAACTCAACATCTCGCGGGTGATCTCAGAACGCACACACACACAGTAACTCCAACTTTCTGTCATCTCCTTCTGGTTTTGTTCTGTCTCTGAGACAGTTTGGAGAAAGGCAAGATTTTTTATTTTTTTTTGCTCGAGCTCAAATGTTTTTTGTTTTTTTAACTCGTGTAAATGCGTCAGTTTTGTTTGCACCACTGCAGGCAAATTTCAGCACTAATTATCTCTCGCCGCTGAATTTGCATCGCAATTACGCCACATCTGAAATCCGGAGTATACCTGTACTTTTCACGAATTGATACTGGAGAGCTTTATTTTTGCTTTTGTGTGTAGGGTTTGAAATTTCAGTATAGCCTTTTGAAGAATGATTATTTCCTCACAAACTTTTTAGGTTTTATCAACAACAACAGTGCCAAAAAAAAGAAAAAAACAGAAAACGCTGCACAGACAGATCAGCTCAGTGTTATTTGTGTTACACCTGCTTTTCTGTCCTATTGTACGATGTCTCTATGCCAAATAAAAAAAAAGAGAAAGCAAATACTGGATTCCTTGTTCCAAAGCACACTGCAAGGGACAGGACATAAAATAATCAAACACATGTTGGGTGTGTACCAAGAACCTGCAAAAGACAATAACCAGAGGATGCCAGAGCTATCACGTTGGTATGTTCTTATGTCTAATTGTCACTGGTTCAAACCCTAACCTAGCCTGGGAATCTTCAGTTTTAATTGCCTGTCAGTTTGTTTGTTTGCACACTGATTAATTATAAAATAGTACATTACTGTAAAACAAATCCTGCTACAGATTTATTCAAGACAGCTAAATAGGTAAAAGCAGCCGACGCAGCTCCTCCTCTGGGCTTAAACAAAATGAAGCAAACACAGAAGAGCTGAAAACTGCACTTCCTCGAATGGCCACTTGGGGCTGACTCCAAAGTGAGCCCGTTCCCACAGTCCCCCAATTTAAAATGTGCAACTTCCCAGCTGTAATAAACATCTTTAGCTGCTTTCACCTTTTGTGACACCTCACAGGAGGTGGTGTTTTCTGATAACTCATGCCTTTATATTAAATTAAGACTTGATCTCATGGATTTTGGAGGATGCAGCTACTTTAAGTGGCAAGTGGCTACCGGCTGTCTCTAAAGCATCTGTTCAGTCTATTGCAGCACCACCTTCTCATCCAAATATGGAAAGCCCTTCCTAAAAACAAAGCAAAAAAAAAATCTAATAAAAGAAGACAATGGTGAGCATAAAGAATCTGCACACCCAGAGTTTGTGTCCATCTTTGATATGCAGTCTAGCAACTATGATGGACTGACCACCTACCCTTTACCACCTTCCTTCCTTCCATACTGTGTATTTTAAGGGCTCACAGAAGATGTATTGATACTGAGATCATTGTTTTTGCCACAACACTAGCAAGCTGTGAACATATCACTGACAGATCACCACGTTTTATGCTCTCCCCCTTAGAAGGCCGTTGGAGTTAGATGTCAAAGGTTGGTTGTCTTTATGGGGTTTCTTTAGGAAACGTGTTAGCAAATATTTGCTCATTCTGATGTTACAAGGCAATATTCTCATCTTTTATGATGTTTTTTCTTTTCTTTTAGTCTGTACCAGTCACTCAGGGAAGCACCTGGCACATTAGCAACTAAATTCCCCACAGTGTTCAACAGCTAGTCCCAGGTATGTCTGACTGGCAGTCAATGCTATAGAGTGATCCAAAACAGTAATGTTATGAACCAGACAGCTAAACGTGATTAAGCTCACTACAGGGCTCCATAAAGCAGGCGGGAGCTGCAGGTTTGGCTGAACAACCTTTTTCTATCTCACGCTGTAAGAATGATGAAATCCTTTCACATTTCCGCGCTGTTTTCACTTTGTCATTTGATGCCTTACTATAAAAATATGAATCACTGACACTTTAATCAAGTGATGCGGTTGCTTTTCACAAGTGTAGCATTTCCACGTGTTAAAGCAAAAAGGCAAACAGCAGCTTTTCTCTGGGGCTTGTTTGACAGACACAGAGCCTTTTGCCCCTCTATCGCCCAGCAACATTTACATCACCGATTACACCCTCTTATTATATTGCCATTATGCTGCATTACGGGCTTCAGAGCAACACAATGGTTCCAACATCTTGCCAGGTACGAGCTGTTACAGTGGAGCACACGCCCAAGTACATTCAGACGCTGTCAGCGACTCTTTACCACCCGTACCTTTCTCAAACTCCTTTCATTTCTCCCCCTGATACGTCTTTTGTTCAACACCTGATATGAACCCCTGGAGCTCCTGGTTGGCACAGGTAAAGGCCCACCCACTTTTTTTCCTTCTCCCTGCAGATCAGCCTCACTGTGACTATTTTATTCTCAGTTCCTGCCTCACTGCTCGGATTTTCTAACCTATGCTCCTGGTTTGGAGCTCTCATCCAGCGTTGTCTCAGGCTCGAGACCTTCAGGCACTGGTTAGGCCCAAGAGCACTCTCTCAGCTCTAGTCAGCACCACAGCTAAACTCTGTCATTTCTCAGCCGTAATCATACCACCCCAGTCAAATGTGCAAGCAGGTTTTTAGGCTTGGCTTGTTTTAGTGTTAGAGTGTGTGTCACTCCCCTCCCCTAAGCACAGGTGGACTTGTAGGGAACATTGCCAAATAGTTTTGGTTTAGACGGAGGGAGGGGTGTTGGCTGAGGCTGGTGGGTGTAGCAGGGTTTTTTTTTTTTGTTTTGTTTTGTTGTGTTTCTTAGATAACCGCTTCGTGGAGCGGTACCTTTTCACTCCCCCAAATCACGGACACACCTTCAGAGCAAATTTGAGTGTGTTTCGTGCCTGCTCTCACTTTCACAAGTCTGCCAGTGCTGAGACAGTGCTGTGTTTCCTGACAGGGAGTGAGAGAGGAACTGAAATCAAAACGTCTCTTCTTAAAAGGTCAGTAACATCTCGCTGTCTCTGTTCACTTTTCTGCTCTTTTCTCCGTCACGCTATCATTTGTCATCATCGAAAAAGTCGTAAAGTGCGGTTCGCATTTTCTCTCTGTTCTGGCAAAAAAAAAAAAAAAAAAGTTCAAAGCATACACAAGCTGCCGGCTACCTCCTGCGCACCAGAATCAAACTAACGGATGGCTGACCTTTTGCAGAACTGGGCTCTTCTGTGCGACCCATTTTGAATTGCAAATTGCTCCATGTTTCAAACTTTTCACGATGGAATATATATGTTTTAAAAAAAATTCTAAAAAAAGACTGCTCAGCTATGCAGAAACTTTTCTCTGTGCATATCTCGCAACAGATGTGCGCACAGTGAGTGAAAAGACTCCCCCTTTCAAACAGCAACCGCACACCAAGGGAGGAAGCAAGTGAAAGCATGACAGAGCTGGAACAGATTGAAAGACTGATATCATTTTTTTTTTTTTACTGTTACTTGTTTTTGTTGTAGTAGCAGCTTGTAGAACTACACGAAGATTGATTGCACGTGACTTTAATCTCGCATCTGCGACTGTACGATCAGCCCGAGCGCAGCCTGAGCATACAATGCCTCTAACTGACGAGGTAATAACAAGACGATCGGACACATGGGTTAACATCTGTCCGGAGTCCGTTCAATCACCGCTCGCGTTTTAGAGCAATCTTAGCTTCTGTGCAACAGATGTGGGGGCAGAGGTGTGACATTCACATTTCTTTCACTCTTCCTGTGACTCCTCATCAAATGCCACGAATAACTTCAAGAGTATCATTACAGGGCAGTTATACGCGATACTGTTACAAGGTACTGAAGTGTTCTTGAGACGACACGACCGAATCATTGTGCGAGATGTCAACTGTCCTGCTTTTCGTGTTAGTAAGGCTGGCATGGTCCTAACTGGAGTGGCGAATGCAAAACCTTCGGCTGATTTCAAAAAAACTTGCAATTATGCACTATATGCTTCAAATACTGTACAAACGAGCGGTGGTTTTAATCAACAGGTTATGACAAATGATCTCAGTTTCCAGTACCGACCTAAAAACAGGCAGCTGTGGTCTAAAGCAGCTTCACAGCTCACGAACCACATTATTATCGCCAGGTTCTCAATTTAGATACACAGTGTGTTTCCGTTTATCAGAGAACAAGATGGATCGTATGAAAATGAATGGAAAATTAGAAAACGAGCCGCTTCCTCAAAAGGCGGTGTGAGATGATAAAGGGAATGTGAGCAAAACAAAACTTCAAATACAATAAAGCAGCATGTACAGAAGATATCAGCTTGAAAGCTTATCAGCCATCATTGTTAATTAAAAAAAAACAACCTTACAGAGCTTTCTTTCCTGTTGCTGTGAGGTTAGATGGGGATAAAATCAAGTAGACGTTACCACACCTATTCTCGTCTGACTACAGCTCCACGTCTGCTTCTTTCTCTCTCTAGGATTAGTGATTTGAACCTGATCCTCGCTGGTCTTTTGTTGCAGGGCCTCACTTACGTCGGCTGTGTTTAACAAACATTACCCAGGACAGATTTCAGCCGGTGTTTGTACAATCTCACCTACAGTATGCCGTGCAGATCATGACAAGCCGGTTAGCTTAGCGATCCGGCGTGTAAGGGCACAAAAAGTGCTTGACGAAGAGATTTTAACAGCCCTGAATCAATTTGTCAAAATGAATGAAGACGCGGCTTCACATCTGAAGAATTATGCAATGTGTTCATTGTGAGACTGACGGTGAATGAGTCCGCACGCCTTCTTCCCACCTGACAGCATGTGGGCATGCCCATGTAACAGCATCCACACAGGGATACACAATCTGATGCTAACCTTCTGTGACACAGATGTCATCACGGCAGCTGTCCTGAATCAGATTTTTTTTTTCTTTAAGAAAACTGCTCAGAAAGCAGAGAGGACAAAAAAAACGCCCTCCAAAAAAACCTGATCTGTTAGACGCATACCCGCAAAAACTTGTGTTCAGGTTAATGTGCTGCGTGTGTTTGCATGTCTACAATGGCAGAGGAGCCATTTTTGTGTGCACGCGTGCGTGTCCGCCCTCCTCCGTAGGATCGAGGTCCAGGTTTTGTTGTGTGTGTGTGTTTTTCTCTGTGTGTGTGTGTGTGTGTGTGTGTGTGTGGAGTTGGGCTGGGTGAGTAAGCCGCCCCTCACAGATGAATAGAGGATGGGAGGAGGCTTGAAGAGGCTGCCGTGGGTGGGAGGCCCAAGCCCTGCCAAAAAAGCTCCTTCTGTGGGATTTGTGTACTTTTGCGTTCCTCACGAAACACAGCGCCTGGCTCCAACGACAGAAGCAGCCGGGGGGAGGGAGGTAGGCCCTTTCTCTCCCAGGGGTCGGCTCGATCACACCCTCTGCTTTTCAAGCTATATCCCATCTTTCCGTTTACAGTGCTCCTCCTTTTCATCTCCACATCCAGTATTTTTCTTAAAAATAATAAACCGACCGATTTTACTCGCACACTTTGACTTCCTGGGAACACCTCTTGCCTCACACTTCCTGCTCACCACCTACCCTGACACTAAACTCTTCAAAAACAACATAATCAAGGCATTTGGGTTCTTTTAAGTTATTACTGCTTTACATAAATATATCACTTTACTTTTGAGCTGTGTGTGTCTGTGCTTTATCTGAAAGGTCTCGCAAAACTGCAAAAACAAACTCAATCACACAGAAACTTGTTTCATGTTATGAACTTCTATTAATAATGCAACAGTTGCTTTGTATTTACTAAATCACAGAGTGTCTTGTAGTGGGTTTTTTTTATGCATTCCTTAGCAGGGTCATAGTCATCAGAGAAATATTTTTGTCATACATTTCGACATCTGAAATGTCAATGGCAGCCGCAATTTGTAATGTGGTTGCGCAGTGAAGCATTTCACATACAAATTGTGGGTGTTTCCTGAATGTTACCTCGATAATACAAAATAGGGCCCCTGTAACCACTAGCAACCCACCTAGCTTTAACCTGGTGACAAGCACAAAGAAAGGCATTGGCTCTCAGCAGTTTGGCAATCGGGTAAAAAACTGGCTGGTAAATTAGAAAACGAAGAACAGCCGCACGTACAGTGCGGGGAAACATATAGAGCATAGAGCTGCGTGTCATTCAGCATCAGGGAGTTAGATGAAGAAAAGAAGAAAGGGAGGAGAAGGAAAAAAGAGAGCGTGATTTCATAATGTCTAAAAGAAAGATCTGGGTTGAATAAGTGGGTCCACCCACCTGTGTGTGAGAGGCAGTGAGAGAGAAAGCAGGGCTGGATGGCAGTTTTAGAGACATGAGTGTGTGGGTTAGGCTAGCTGGCCTGCTTATGCTATCTAATCACTGGGAGAGAAAGGAGAGCAACATGCCTTGATCCACCCACCTACCCCAGACAAACAGCAGTTAGCCTGCTAAGTACTATATGTAGTCGCCTGCAGCTCGAGGTGCTTCACTGGGAGATAAAATGTGACAGAGTTTGCAGGTAACACACACACACAGAACAATTATGCCTCACTCTGTGCTTGGGAGAAACGGAGATGTGTCAGTCTAGAGGCCACTGTGGTTCACAACTTCGTAAGAGAGAGCGTTTGAGTTTAAGCTGCCAAACACACAAACACGCAGGGTTCAGGTCGAAATAACTCTAATGAGACATCACTCACTGTCTTTTGTTTTGTAACCAGATTAGTCAAATTAATTTTAGCCCCGTCCATGCAGATTTCAACTTTCATTATCTCAGAATATTTGCTTTTCGTGTGTGGATCATTTTATAAATTCTGCTTGTGTTTTGTCACAGATTAGTTACCTGCTGTGATACCTGAGTGGGTGGGATGAAATTGGGTTCGCCTCCAAAAATAGCTGACCTGCGCATCGGGCTTGTGTATTTTGCCAGTGTGCATGCGGTTCACAGCGGTCCACCACCTCGTGCATGTGTGTGTGTGTGTGTGTGCATGTGTGTGTGTTCCATGACAGGCATCTGTCTCCCCTGCCCTGCAGCCTGACTGGTTTTAATTAGGAGGTGCCAGAGTGCCCGAGGGCTCTCTTGCTGACACACACACGTACACATGCTCTCTCTCTCACACTCGCACACACACACAAACATGCGTACAGCGTACACACAATACCTGAGGGCAGACAGAGGCTGTCCCACCAAGGCTGGCCTCCTTCTCGTTATCACCATAAGGAGTTGTCTTCATTCACCTGACGACCCTCGCGAAACACGCATGTACACAACGCTCACACAAAAATACCGACACCAAACCAATCCAGCGAACACAACACAACCCATTCTGAAGTCGCATTGCGCTAGCGGGGGATTATTACACCTTGAATACATTCTTCTCAAAAAAGCGGCCTCAAACATGAAGAATGATCAAATTTACCTTTAAGAAAACACTCAGTGGATTCATACAAAGGAGTGTAGCCAACCGTGTGAGACTTTCACTGAGTACTTGCAGTTCTTTACCTCCCTTCTGGCAAAGCTTCCCATATTTATTAGGCTGTTTGAAAAGAAGGCCCAATGGGAGAAAGTTAAAGCCCAAAACAGACAGGTCAGCAGACAGGAAACGCCCTCGTCTCACTCACCCAAATGGCATGCTCCAAGGTGAGTTCTAATGACCTCAGTGCAATGACAGATGGGTGTGTATCTCTGTGAATGTTTGTCTGCGAGTGAGCGAGGCAGAGCTTGCAGTGGGTTTGAACACATTCAACCCTCCCTTTGTGTTTAATCAACATTGCATCTCCAAGTGCCTGGCTGTCCTTGGCACTTGAGGCAAAGGATGTTAGACCTGGGAGGCTGCTGCGATGCCCTATCTCTGGATGGAAGAGGAGTGGGGGTAGTGAATGCCTCCTTTTCCTGCTTCTCTCCCACACCAGGCCACACCTGGCTTCAGAGTCAAAGTATAAGTTTGGCTGGTCGTGTTTGTCTGCCTCTACAGTTTTTATTAATCCTGGGAAAGTCAGCTGAGCTTGTCCCTGAACTGTTTTAGCACGCTCGTGGGCTATGTGTATACTGCTGCATTTTAACACTGATTCTTAGCAGTTATAAATACTTCTTGAAAAGTCAGAATCCAGAACTGCTTTACAGACACCTTCAGGTCAGAGTTCACATTTATCCCATCAGAAAGTGGTCGGTCACTTTTGTGGAGGTGAAATCTATATTTATGCAGCTACTTTTGTCAGTTTGGGATATTCGCAACTTGATGAAACAATATGAATGTCTTTTGGGAACACTTAAGAAAAAGTGATTCCAGCAGATATTCAGAACTCAACACTCTGCAGGCATCCTTGTAATACCTCTTTGCAGCTAGTTTGAGAAGTGTCTACCTAAACAGAGCCCCAATCCATTGAATCATCAGTTGGTCTGCCCAGCAAAACTGGGTTAGCATTTTCTGATCTGACGTCCATATCAGCAGGCCAGGAAACTTTGAAAAATATGTTCACAAGCCCTGGGTATTGACTAAAAGAATGACAGTGCAGATACAAGTGCCAGAAATGAGTTTTCTTTGAAGGTTGGCTGTGCTCTCCTTCAGTAATAGCGTGAGGAGCTCAGCCATTTGAGACGGACTCAGAGTAGAGCCGCTGCTCCTCCACATCGAAAGGAGCCAGTTGAGGCTGTTCGAAGATCTGACTGTGTCTCCTGGATGCCTCCTAAGTGAGGCTTTTTCCAGTATGTCCTACCAAGAAAAGGCCCTGGGGCAGAACCAGAACTCGCTGGAGAGATTACATCTCTCAGCTGGATTGGTGTCCCCCAGGATAAGCTGGAACATGTGGCTGTGGCGAGGAAAATCCTGACCTTTAGCTCTACTTCCTTCTTCTTCTCGTACAAGTGTAACAGATGCACCGTTTGGGTTCTGATGGTGTAAATATTTGAAAATGGAAAGCAATAGTACTCTATAAAAGGCAGGGGGGAAATAAAAATTAATAAATTTCATTAACTGTCTGGAGGCAGGTGGCGGAGGCAGGGCCCTGTTTGCCAAACAAGGCGAACTAAAAAGCAGCAGTCCAGGATCACACTATTTCATACCAGTGGCACATGTAAAAATTCATTCTGTGATACGTGGCTGCTGTGCTGCTACGAGACCATCTGAGATATGCTGATGAGATCTTCTCAGACGTGCCAAAAAGAGCCAATTTTAGTCGTTAAGAATCGGACTGCCGTGTTTATGGTCTGCACAGAAGGCCAAGCTGAGTATAGCACCAAAGTTTTCATGATATCAACTTTATGTAATGATGCTTCACACCCCATCCCCCATCCAAAGTGCCAATCTGGTGCCCTTGTATGTGTATCTTGCTGGGAGCAGCAGGTGGCAGTAAACAGGTACACTGACACACCAGTCAGAGAGACAGACAGACAAAACAGATGACTCTTACTCAGCCCTCATGACTGTGAGCGCGCACAGAGCAGGCGGCAAGGTCCACCGCTTTTTCCTGGAGAAAGGGGAGGAGGAATGAGTTGTTAGCTTAGAGAAACACAAAAGACTGAGAGACACAGAAAAAACTTTTGATTGTTATTTGCACAGCAGTTAAAAATAGCTTATGTTATTTTGTGATTAAGCCAATTAAACTCATCGCTGCATATGGGATGAAGATGCACTTTTTTTGGCCTTAATGCACATTTCTCACCAGATTTTATGATTTAAGTCACATAACATCTTCAGGTTGTTTTCTGAAAAGAAAAAAAGCAGAGCTGAGATTGTACGAGCAGTTTTAAAGGCCTTTAAATTAAGCTGTGTATTAATTTGTCGTAGACGTTTGTGAAGTTTTGTCACCAAACACAGAGCTGCATGGCAAATCTGTGTGTTTAACAAATTGCATGTCAGCGCCACGAGATGACTGTTTTCAATCTGCAGTTCAAAAGCATGCACTTCTTTTTTTGTGCTTTTTTTTCTTCCGAGTTTAGAACAAAGCAATACGCACAGGTACCACTTACAGAGCGCTGCTGTGACGGCAGCAGGCGTGTTTAGAACAGATAGTCGAACTTTTTAGGAAGACAAACGCTGTTTTTCTGGCCGTCTGGCTGGGCTGCTAGCAGTTAGTGGCTTACCCTGTTTATATATACTAGATGCCAATGCGAACTGGCCTGGGCTCTCACCCTGTACAAAACAGTGTAAACCACCGTGGGCATGGGCTGCGGTTTGCTTTGGTCCATTTTTTCCCCAAGTGGAAGTGGGCATAGCATAGTCTGATGTACGCTCTGATGTGTACTTGTTTGTGGAGGTTAACTCAACACAATTTGACTCCTTTCACTTTCTGATTGTCGGTTATGATATACGATCGGTCAGAAATATTTTAGTAGATTTGAAGGTCCAGCAGCCACCAGGAAAACAATGGCTCGCTGCGTGCTCTACCATCATGGACGAACATCTGCTCGGATCTCGCTTGCTGCCTTTAAACTGCAAGACTGCCGCTCTCTCTCTCATATTGCTTAGGCGGTAAAACTTATACGAATAAAAACAGTGAAGTATGACAAAGGGTGTGGTTTAATGATGTCACACAGGAAAACCCAATGGCTTTTTCGACACTGCAAATGTGCTTTGTCATAACATTTGGCTTGTGCGCGCGTGTGTGAAAGCAAAGGCAAAGGAAACACTTGTTCTCCCTTTTTCTTTCCCTCCGTCTTGCCATCACAAACATCTGACTCAACACAGAAAGGAGCTTAACAGGCAATCTCGTCTTGAAGTTTAACGTCTCCTCAAAACTTCTGCCGAACCGAGTTTCCTCCTCTGTGCTCGAGCTTTTACAGAATGGCTTATTTCTACATCTTTTTCTGCATGAACTTCCTCCTCCTCTCCACAGACTGAGGTGGTGGTGCTCACCAACTGTTACACTGCCTCGGCGCTTTCTGACTCAAAACAGGACTCTAACGTTGGCCGTCTGCTCTTCACGGCCGGGTTTCTGAAACGTAGTTGAAACAACGGTTCGACAAAGCGAGAAAGAGAAAGAGAGAAAAAATAAAAGGTCTGTAAACAGACACTTGTGGTATTTTTTTTCTTTTGTCGCGTTTGTGGTCTAATTATGTCTCAGATACAGACAGCTTTTAAATAATACAGCCTTTTAAATTAACGCCACTGACTGAATCAGCTAGTTTAACGGGGTTACGCAGAAGTCTCTCAGGTCAAAATAGGTTGATTTATTAGGTTCTTTTTCCAGAAACTAGTCAGTTCTTGCTATCAGTATTTCTCTAAGGTGGGGTCAGTGTGTGGCTTCCTGAGGAAATCGCTTTAGATTTATTTCAAGTTTCATTTTTAATAGAATAGAAAAGAGCAGGTGTGGGAATAAAACTAACCTGATTTAAGTTCCACTTGCATTTCTGCTTCTCCTCATCTCAGTCTGAGACTCACCAACAGAGGTGCACAAAACGCTTTCCCAACTTTTCTCTCCGTCTCTCACTCCCTCTCTTTCTCCTTTCCATTTTTACCCTCCCTCAGTCTCCCCAAACAACCCCTTCGGGTTTCTTTTGCCCCGGTCCCTTTCTACCAAAATCCACTCTAACACAACTAAAAATTCATTTTGTCTGACCTAAATCAGAGGGTGTCTGCGCCATGGGCTTATTACACACTGCGCTTAAACTTGTGTTGTGGAGGAGGATGGGGTATTATTATCTTCCAGCTACCCACCCTGCTATAAAAACTAGTGGTGCGACATCTCCACAGCGCAGAGCTGCTGCCCTCCCTCCCTTCTTCCTCTCACTCTCTCGCTCGTCCTACATGAGCCACACACAACAGTGAGCCTGCCTGACTCTAAACTCCACACCAGCCACTCGGCTACACAGACAGACCCAAGAATCGCTCTCTGCTCTCCTCTGCTGCGCTGCTTTGCTTCCCTTCATTGGATATTTTTCCTTCCTGGGGTGTTTTTTTTTTTTTTTTTTTGTGAATGGGTATCTGAAGCTAGTGTGAGGAGCTTGTGAATGGACTGACTGACAGACGGGCAAAGAGCGAGGCAGCTGTGTTTCAATTAAAGAGAGCTATGCTGAGAGGTCAAGTGAGGAGCAGCGGAGCTTCTTAGTAGTCTGGAAATACAAAGACACGTGAGAGGAATTGAGAAAGAGAAGGTACGGTAGGTGATGCCTGCTGAAATCTGTGGAATGCTGGGGGAACGTATCAAGACATGTGCAAATTTATTTGGATGTCAGACTTGTGGAACATCCACATGGGTGTGTGTGTGTGTGTAATCATTTCTGAGTATTACAGAGGATGTGTGTGTATGCGCGCCCGTGTGAATCAGCTTGCACTTTTGGGTTGTGTGCATCACTTAAGCGTTCAAATGAGCGCTTTAGACCATAAAGGCCCGAAAAGGTGCAAACAGGTCAATAAAACCACTTAACGACTCGTGTCATTATTCGGGCTGCGCAGTGTAAACACTGTGCCGTAAAGATGCTGGAAATAGCGCGGGCATTTATAGCATCACAACACATCTCGGAAATGCCAAACATAGTAGTTTCGGTGGACTTAAGTGCGTGTTTTGTCTCCAAAAGTAATTACACGTTACAGTTTCTGTATCTATATGACACTCTCCGTTAAATCCACAAATACTCAGGTAATTTTTTTAAAAAGCAGGGAAGGGGCATGTTTTAGAGCACAGACAAAATAGACAAAAAAAAACATGTTATGGATTTGAGGCTGAGCTGTAAATGATTGTTTACAGCAAGTCAGCTTATAAGACCTCTTAGCTCATAAAGTTACAAAAAGCAGTGACCCGTAGTGCTGTTGTAACTGTTTACTGTTTTTAAAGTTTCTGGTCTTCTTTTTTTATTCTACATCAAATTCTTTGTTGGAGCCAACTGAACAGAACAAAATGTAAATACAGTTGCCTACAACTATGAGTGGCACATTTTAGAAAGCATTATTCAGCGGCATACAGAGATGCAAAGCTGTAATGCTGTAATGCTGACGTGCTGGTGGTAAACTACATGCAGTTACACACTATGTTAAAAGTCTGCTTAATGATTTATTAATCATATCTCAATTAATCCAATCCGTTTTTAAGCTTTACCTGCCAGTGTGTAGCTTAGTAAAGACACTCAATATTATCCTGTTTAAATGTAAAGTTTAAAAAGCCTGACTTTTTTTTTTTACATTGCAGAAAAATACAAATAAATGTGAATAAATGCAAACTGGAAATGTGAAACAACTTTTTAAAAAAATGCTGTAATGATCATTTTATACTGTACCATCCACACTTGTGGTGTTGGATATAACCTTCCTCTGCTCATTTTTGGGGGTCTTTCCTCAGGCCGAACTGAAGAAAGTATCAGATGAGATTTAGAAACTGTCCATTATTTCAAACGAAATATGTGTGATTGAAAAAAAAAAAATCTTTCTTGTTTTATTGGCAATAAAGTAAACTTTTGGGGTGACTGAGACGGAGGCGGGTAACTGTGGGCCCCCCTGAAAGACTCGAGAGATGACATCTAGCGCAAAGAGGCGCTTTAAGGAGCCGTGCCATTTGAACTGACCTTGGATCAGGTCCAGTGTTAACTTTAAATGAATCATTCATTTTTAATCAGTCAAGGCTGAGAGCTAGCCAAAGGTACAAATAACTGCACTTTCTGAATTAATTAAGTGAGCAATGCAGTATAACATTGTATTTAATGGCACTTTATGCATTTGACTGTGAATTTGTAGTTTGAAGTTACTTTGAAGTGCACAGCTTCAAAAGTTTATTTGTTTAGTTGGGGTTTTTTTTTAACCTAAATGCTAACAATACTTAAAAAAAAACTCTGTGCTTTTGTTAAAACACGCACACTAATTCCTAAAGCACTGACTGTTCCAAATAAGCAGCGGTTTCTGTTTAAATACTCGGATTTTGACCCTGACATTTCACCATTGCTGCAAAGAGAAAATAAAGCCCCAGTCATGAAGTTTAACTGGCATTGTGTCCTCCTTCCTCACCTTCTCTAATTGACAGCAATTAAGATAAAATATAAAAATCTGCCCCCCCTTCATGCGGCCTAGAGGCTCAAAACTAACACTAAGAAGAAGTGTCTCCTCGAGGAGCACTGCTGTTTCACTGGCGATAATGGACTAGTTTACACAGCAGGTCAAATGAATGTCTTCCCTTAATAAGGGGGGGGTGAATTTTGGCTGTCAATACTGTAAATTATTGGCTGTGCAATTGTCCACCTGTGACAGTTGTTTCGCAGGTGTTTGCTATGGGCAGTCGGTGACAGGGGTAAACTCTGGCTGCTGGTGATTTAGCATGGGGGTCAGGTGGATGAACGGGCCTGACAGGAATAAACTAGGCACAGGGTGTTGGAGTGCACAGGCCAAATGAGTGTCTGCCCGTCACAAGGCTTGAGATGGACATTAGCTGGTGATTTGTGGCCTGAGCGGTCAGGTTTGGGGACAAGTTAGCCACTCTACTCTAGGCATAATGATGATACAGCTGCAACACGGACAGAGCGAGGTGGAGGAGGAGAAGGAGGAGGTGGGGAGGAGGAAGAGGAAGAAGAGGAGAATCATTAGGAGGAGGTGGCGCTGGTGGTCAGTGCCCGGAGAGCAGATGAAGTTCTCGGGAGAAAGACGACACTGGATGGAGGTGACACATAATTTGGGGTGGGAGTGCTGAGTTGAAAGTGTTGGTGACTAAGTGAGGCATGAGAGGAGATGCTGGCTAGTACAGGAAGGCAGAAAGAGAGGGAGACGGAAAGGCCTTTATTAGAGGTCAGTTTAGTAAATGAGTTGAACTCGGTGTGAACTTTTTTTCCCACACTTGGAACGTCTTCCTTTAAAGCGGTGATGCAATTGTGATAGGTGCTAAAAGTTTTAATCAAAAACTAATTTTGCTTGTTTTTTGTTTTTTAGTTCATTAAAAAAATCCAGCCACCTCATTATGGCAGGTTTTTAAACCTGACGACTACTTACCGAGTTGAGCTTTATTGCTAATAACTTGGAGCTGGTTTGAAAAGGGGACAGAAGGCGAGTCACTTTGTGCCCTTTCTCAAGGCGTCGCCGCCCTCGCTCCCCTTGATGGGTGGGTGGGGTGTTGCGTGTGCGTCTAAAGGGCTAAGACTTGTTTGGCTGATGAAATGTCGCTCCAGGACCTTGTGGTGGGAAAGCGTTGCCCTCCTCCCCTCCCTGTCTATGTGGCACATCCTCCTTAGATCCTCTCCACATTGTAATTAGGGGCCGGCCGCTAAGAGCTAGTGCTAGCTAGTGGCAGGCAAACAGTGGGAACGGGGAGGGGAGTGGCACTCGTCGGTTCAGTGGGTGAACAAACAGCAACAGCAGCACGTGTCCCATAGTTCCAGGAGTGGGTGGGATGGGTCCAGAGCAAAAAAAGAAAAGGAGAAGAAAAAAAACCCGAATGCGAGACAGTGAGTTCGCCAGGCCCTCCCAGTCGTTTTCTCCTGCTCTTATCCACTCAGTGTTGTTCCAAGCTCTGCACTATTGTTTGCCTTGGCAGGCTGTCGCAGGGAGGGGCCCCTCCGCTGGTGTTTGTGCAACCTGTTAGGGAACTTTTAGGGCCATCTGATCTCTCCCTGCTGGAGATTCTCTCACCTTTTTGCCCAGGCCAGGTTATTGCTTTTAGGGAGGTTGTGCACATGGCGTGGGAATACAATAAAAAAAAATCTTCTATTCCTTGTAAAAGTGTAAAGTTGTGGTGTGAGCTGCATACATCCTCATCATCATTTCCATTTTGCAAATCGCCAATCAAACAGCTCTCCCCCCCAGCTCGCTGTAACTTTCACTGTCGCATCGAGGCCGGCGTGCGTGCGTGCGGACATATATCCTACACTGCCACCTCCTCTATAGACATTTTAATTATGTCCACACTGTATCAATGGCACGAACATGGCAACAGTTCCCTAGCAACAAGATCGACAAGAATAAACTACATGTAAGATTGGTAAGGTATCTGAATTGTACACCTGCAGGTGAACTTGGGGATTTTTTCTGAAATAGTTTTTTTTTCCATCTTGTTTTTCCTCCTTTTTTTTTTGACTTCTGGCGTGATTCACTGCAGGAAGCTCAAGAAAGTGAGACACTTGGGTCTGTATGTGTGTGTGTGTGGCTTCAGAGCTGGCCCATTTCGGTTCAGTCAACAATGCAGCTGTGGTGTGTGGGGCTGCTTCAAAGTATTTATCTACACATGCCTCCAGTGACCACCAAGTGCGGATGGCTAAGTTTGAGCTCTATTCATAGATGTGAATGAATGAGCACCCTGCCAGCGGAGGTTTGATCACTAGAACTGTAAACAACAGTACAGTGAATCAACAGGTGGGAGCTCAGGCAGCTGTGGAGTGGAAAATGTGAAGAAAGAGAGCAGACCGAGCAGAGATTCATCTGTGTGTTTAGACCATAACGTGCTATATATCAGGCTCTTCAGGCACCGCGCTATAAGTGAAATGAGTGAGGATAGACTGCAAGTAAGCATTTTGACAGGATACAGTATCTAGAGTACAATCTGACCTCTTTTGTCGTTTTCTTCACTTCTCACCACATCCCAGTCTCTCTCTCACACACACACACACACTGTATTGTTCCGATGAACGTATCGGCTTGCCTGTTTTTCATATCTGATAGACGCAGACAAGAGGGATGGACATTATAAGCGCTATCACAGAACGTCTCTCACACACTTTTTTATCACACCACCCAGTTTCGAAATGAAAAGTAAGAAGAAAAAAAAAAAAATTCAAGAACCGCTTTAGGAGTTATTAAAATGACGGGCTTCCCTAACTCACACACTTGCAACAAGAAATGATGATAACACATTCAAGAATAAATATTACCCAACGTGATGTTTGCTCGAAATGAGACATGCTGTATTTACCACTTGTTGCTTTTGCTGCACAGATGGCACGCAAACAAGCATGCCTACAGTATATTTTAATAAAGTAGACTGTCACTCATTGTGTTAACACTATCGGCCTCGGCGGAGAGACTCCCCTTATTCGCATATGAAAGCTGTTTTTGAAAGCCTTCACCCCATGAATGGACGCCGCTTGTCACCGGTGACAGCAGCAGCACCCGTCGTTACGGCTGCACTCTCTGCGTCGGCGTTTCAGAACTCCGCTTTGTTGTTTTCTTTAACATGCCTTCATTAAATCCTGCACCATCCACGTGGATGAGTGAAGTCAAGTTTACACGGCAGGCTCTTTGCACGGCCAGGAAGCAAGAAGCCAGCTCTGTGGATTTAAAAGAACTATTATTCACCGCTTTCAAGTCAAAGTGAAAGTACATGTGACCAGTCATCAAATGCCAACAGGAAATTAAACAGGACCTGTTTAAAGCGATCAGCATAATATTTCACACTTGTGTGTACTGTTTTCAAGTCAGCATGTGGGCTTTTTCCTGAAAGATCCCCCCATATTAAAAAAACCAAAGGGCTCTTGAACAACATGTAATAATATTGAAAGTATTTTCAGATTTCTTATAACGTCAGTTGTGAGAAAAGCGTCAAAGGAGCTTTTGTGATGAGTATATCAAAGTATTTGCAAAGACATTTATTACACACAGTAAATCTGAAGTGTAAAAATGTACAGTATTTAAAAATACTTTTCAATACCGGTTATTAGTCGTTTGTTGTTTTTCTATTTTTTTGATGTTCTTTAATTATGCATTTATACTTTTTTCTGCATTAAAAATCAAAACCATTCGCTGGTATTTATTTTTTAAATTAGAAAATAAAAGTAGCTCACCTTTGGGATTAAAAAAAAATAGTGCATTAGATTCTATTTTTTTTCCCCCAAAAATCATTATTCAAATAATAAAGACGCAGAATAAATGATGGGAACCTTGTCAAAATGTAAATCCGCTTAGGTAAAAAGCAAAGTTTAAGGTCGAGAATAAGAGAATTAATTTTGATGACGATTCAGAATTTGCATCTTTTTTCAGTTACCACCAGATGTTTCACTTGTACTGCTTTTTGTCTCTACAACCAGCAGATAAAGAGAGAGAAGATGGTCCACCACAGAGAGGAGGATCTGATCGGAATCCCCTTCCCGAATCACAGCAGCGACGTCCTCTGCAGCCTCAACGAGCAGCGTCGCGACGGGCTGCTCTGCGATGTCATCCTCATCGTCCGAGACCAGGAGTACCGCACCCACCGCTCCGTCCTGGCCGCCTGCAGTCAGTACTTCAAGAAGCTCTTCACAGTGGCCACTACTGATGGCGGAGATCCCAATCACGCCGCGGCTGTGTATGAAATTGACTTTGTGGCTCCAGAGTCGCTCACAGCCATCCTGGAGTTCGCCTACACGTCCACGCTGACTGTGACGGCGTCAAACGTCAAAGAGATCCTGAATGCAGCTCAGATGCTGGAGATACCCTGCATCATTAACGTTTGCCTGGAGATCGTGGACAGCGGTGGCGGAGGGGGTGGCGGCGGGGGTGGGAGAGAGGTGGAAGGGGAGGAAGATGAAGAGGAGGAAGAAGAAGAGGAGGAAGAGGAAGAGGAGGAGGAAGAGGAGGACGCGGGGTCGAGAAAGGATGAGCACGAGGAAGAGGAGGACAATGTCAGCGAGAGGTCGCTCCAGTCTTCCACGAGCAGGGGGGAGCGGACGCCCCCGGGGATGGAGGATTCGCCACCTCCGAGCACCTCTAAGTACCACCAGCAGTTCGGGCTGCACAGGGAGACGCCCCGGTCGCAGTCTCCAGAAACCATGAGAAAGCAGGTGAAATTCAGGGGATATCATCTTGTTTTTGTTGATAATCTTATCTTATTTAAGCTCTAAAACTAATGTATCTAAAACTTGTGTTGCAGGAGAGCATTGAGACTCGAGCTCTGAAAGATTTCTCCATCGAGTCTCTCCTGCAGGAAGGGCTCTACCCTCGCATGCCAGCATTGGACAGGAGGTCCAACTTTTCTCCTCTCCTCCCAGGATTCTACCCCCCAATGTGGGCCGCTGAGTTCCCAGCTTTCCCTCAGCAGCTTCTGGAGCCAGCCCACCACCCTCACATGGGGTCTTCACCACAAACCAGGCTCCCCCACAGCTTCCCTGCCTCCACACCACTCGAAGCCTCCAGACCCCTTGATCTGGCCGTAAAAAGAGAGATCATAAAAGAGGAGATGAAAGATGAAGTCCCTCCCAGTATGCTCCAAGGCGAACTGCTGAAGGAGTTTGTCAGCTCGAACCTGGACGGCACTATGAACGCAGGGTCAGTGCCAGCAGAGAGTCATCCGCTGGGTCCCATTAAGGATGAGGCAGACTTTCGGTCGTACCTGAGTTTTCTGAGCTCCGCATCCCACCTGGGTGCGCTGTTCCCCCCCTGGCAGCTGGAGGAGGAGAGGAAGATGAAGCCCAAAGCATCACAGCAATGTCCCATCTGCAACAAGGTCATTCAAGGAGCTGGGAAACTGCCACGGCACATGAGGACACACACAGGGGAGAAACCATACATGTGCACAATCTGTGAAGTACGATTCACCAGGTACGTGGAAAGCAAACCCAACTGCTGCACATTAACAATTTGCATTATCTTGACATCTTCATCTAGCATACAAAGAGTGTAAACTGCAGGGTTAACGGAAAAGTACCCCATGCTCTTTTCACTGAGGTTAATCTGTTTTCACCTCATCTGAATATCAAAGACGTTAAAGTGGAAAGCCCCCTCTGCTTTTGCATTAGTGGTATCTCACTTACCTACATCCTCCCACTTTGGCATAGTTTCCACTTTTATTTTTAGAGCAGAACTTTAATGTTGACACTAAAAGGAAATCATCTGTGTTGGCTTTTTTTTTTGTAAATCAGTCACTTGTAAAACTCGAGAACTGAAAGGGCAATGGTGTAGGATTTATGTGTTAATCTCATTTTGTGAAAGTGTGCGGTTTTCTTCTTTTCTCAGACAAGACAAGCTGAAGATCCACATGCGGAAGCACACAGGTGAACGCCCCTACATCTGCCTTCACTGCAACTCCAAGTTTGTCCACAACTACGACCTGAAAAATCACCTGCGCATCCACACGGGCGTCCGTCCGTATCAGTGCGAACACTGCTACAAAAGTTTCACGCGGTCTGACCACCTGCATCGGCACATCAAGCGGCAGAGCTGCCGAATCTCACGCCCCCGGCGGGGACGGAAGCCAGCTGCTTGGCGTTCAGCGCCCCCCGGCAACTTCCTGTGTCCCCCTACTGCTGCGACCAACCGGTTCGAGGAGAGCAGGTTGAGCCCCGTGTACCAGGGGGTCAAGAGTCACGCACTTGGGGAGCTGCTGGGCCTCGGGAACAGAGGTCAGGGGTTTAAGAGCGCGGATGCTGCCGGCAGAGAGAGTAGGGAGGAGCTGCGGGCAGAAGGGAAGCACATCTCGGAGGAGGAGAAGCCGGGAGCTGGGAGGCAGAGGGGAGTGTTTGCTTTTGCTCTAGCTGGAGAAGAAGTGCTTGCCCAATCTCCATATTATGCTGCGACCTCTAACCCCTGGGCCATGAGGCTGGAGCGGGCTCCACCCATCCCTGAGCCGGCCAAATGAACACTGGTCTGCAGAAGACAAAAGGAAAAAAAAAAGACAAAGAAAATGTCTTTAATCTCTGCATCTCATCTGCTCCAGAAAGCTAAAGCACCTTTTACACAGAGAGAGAGAGAGAGACAGCAAGAGAGAGTGACGTGTCAATGAATAGCTTGAAGCCTGCTGATACGGCAAACAGATATTCAATCAAAAAGCAGACTTCTGTCACATCTGCACGAAACAGTAGGTCAACACAGGTCTTATTATTCACATTAATGAAGGTTCTCTTCTAAATTAATGTGATTAGCAGCACCCGTGAGTACCTGCAGCACGATGCAAAAGGTCTATTTCTTCATCCCCGTGAATGTTTACATATTCCTTCAAAAGAAGCAAAACAGTCTGTTTATGAGGAATGCCGGTTTCGTACATGTATATTTTTTGCATTATTTATTCAAAACGCTGTAAAAAAAAATTTTAAATTCTGATAAGATTCCTCTGAAACTGAAAAATTTGTTTCTTTAAAATGCAGAATGTAAACACGTGATCACAAATGTATAAAAAGGGGGAATTTATTGTCAAAAATGGCATTAAGCAGATATAATTAACATAAAAGAAAATTGAAATATAGCTTAATAAATCAATAAATAACCCTTCACTGAGACAATTTTACGTTTTTATTTTAAGTCGTTGGGTTTATGTGTTGAAAAAGGGGCAGCGCTCTCCAAATAAAAGCATCTATGGTGCTTGGATGCTTTAGTTGTCATCTTATAGTTTTCTAAAAATAAAGGGAGACCACTTGAAGACTTAATTAGGAGACACGATGATGCATTACGATCCCTCCACTGCCTTTATTCTCATTTAAGCTCTTTTGTCTGCACTATTGTACATATGGACCCAAACTTGTTGGCCATGCTGGTGTTAATTACAGTTCTGTTGCTGATGTTGTAAAAATAAAGGAGTAAATAAATAAAGAAAAAGAAAAGAAAAGCTCTTAAAAGACTATGAGAAATCCATCCAAAGATGTGTGCTTTGATATTTCAGACTTGAATAAGATTTTGTTTTAATGTTTATGACCACGTGTCTTCAGAGGATGTATATTTCTGACTAATCGATTGCCGCTCTAGCTACACGGTATGCTTGTGTTTTGTTTTGGGGGGGGTTTTGGGTTTTTTTGGTTTGTTTTGGGGGGTTTCTGCTGCAAGAAATCAATAATTTTTTTTTCCGTCTAATGTTCATCTCTGATTTGTGTATAAAGAAGTAACAAAAAAATATTTGAATTGAAATGGGAAAGTATTTTCTTGCTATTTATGGCGTATTTAAATGAATGAGCCTTGGCTATATTTTGCAAATCTGTTTTATAAAGACACTAAATGCAAAAAAAAACAAACAAAAAACCCAACTTTGCTCTTGTCTTTATTATGTCAAATGTGTTTGTACGCCTATATTTTTTTTTCTCCAGATCCTGGCAAAGGTTTCTGGAAAGCTCGGTCACATGCTAAATTGTTACTTAAAGTTAAGATTAGCATAGGGTTTGGGTTTAGGCTTACATCAAGCAAAAGTTAGTGATTAGGTTTGTATTTAGCATAAGTGCTAGAATAATACAAGATTTAGAAAACGCAGGCCGAGATTATAGTTGAGACAACACAGGATCAACGTGTGTCCGTACAATTATGGATGAATAAATAACTTTAGTGTGAATGGTTGTCTGTCTCTGTGTGTTGGCCCTGCGACAGACTGGCGACCTGTCCAGGGTGTACCCCGCCTCTCGCCCTATGACAGCTGGGATAGGCTCCAGCGCCCCCCGCGACCCTGAAAAAGGATAAGCGGAAGCGAATGGATGGATGGATGGAAATAACTTTACCATCAAATGATCATAAAACGTAATTATAGAAGGCCTCGTTCAGGTCTCCACAGACTCTAAACCCAGAGAAGTTCCCTCATGTCGCACAGTTATTTAGGCATTCATTCATCACTTTTATATCAAGCAATTTAATTACCCTAACATTTAGCTACTTAAGAATGTGTTGGTGGTGGTGGGATGCTTACAAGCTCCCTGCCCAAAATTTTTAATCGTGCTATTTATGCATCATTTTCAGGAGGCACGACATAGAAGCTGCTTGTGGCCAAGAAGTTACACAATAATTTAAATGTCTTTATTAGCATAAAAAAGGCGAGCGAAATTAGTTTTATCCAGTAAATCAAGTGTAGGCTTTGTTATCTGCTATCTGCTCTTTATAATCTCCACTGCCACTACACTGTTTATTATTCACACCCACACAAACAACACCACAGAGCTCCTCAGCTGGAGCTTTTATGGGTAGGCAGCATTACTGTGATGCCGGGTTCATATCCCTGCAGAGGTCAAGCATATGAGTCCTATAGTAGTTTAAATAAAACACGTATTTGTCATTAATGAGACTGAAATTCAGACACAAAGAGAACGTAGCAGGGTGAATAGTGAACTGCACAGAGTAAGGTTATAAAAGTGTTGCTTGAGAAGTGATTGATGGATTTGTTGCACGTGTTACTGGGATGAGACATCACTAATTAACCCCTGACACAAAGACTCAGAGGCCTAAGTCCTGCTCCCTCTGTACCAGATTAACAGTTAGATATGTTCATCTGAACTTTAATCTTTCAGAGAAAAACCACAGGTAAAGTCAGCCTATTAGAATATGTGAGCAAATGTACCCGCTGATAACAGATCACCAAAATCACAGTGCAGCTCACACATGAATGACATTTTGAGCAAACCCATACATCCCTCGGCTGTAAAGAGATAAAAGGATCCATTATTGATTTATTAAAGTTTAATGACGCATTTGGCATTAAGTAATAACTCATCGTGTTGGCCTTATGGTCATGGAGAGCCTTCCCAGAGGTGTCGTTTTAGTATTTATCTCTAAATGTATGAGTAACACAGAGAAAGTACTGTCACTTTTCACAAGATAAAAGGAGATAAAAAAAAGAACACTCAGCTCACAAAAAGCCTCTTCATGACTTCCAAGTACAAATTTCCTTCACCATGCCGCCCTCCATGGTTCTATATTTTTGCTCTGACCTCTAGTGGAGGGTTGAAGGTACTGTAAGTGGAAGTGTATCAAGAGAATATCCAAAAGTGTTTCCTTTTTAAAATACAACCTGTGTAATATTTAATAAGACTGGTGTTTAAGTAAGATATCAAAACTACAGATCTTGTCTCATTTCCGCTGCTTTAAATAACTTCCACCCATGTACATTCTCACAGGCTCATTAAAGAAATTAAATCTCATTGGCTGCCTGATGTGTGCCTTTAAATCTAGACACAGCTTAATACCTCCAGAGGGTGCTAAAGGTTTAAGTTGAAGTCTCACAGTTGGCCTGAAGGTTATTTCAGGGGTAAGAAAAAATACAACAAAACCAGCTTTGTGATTGAATCAACCAATTTTGCAGAAGTAGCGGTATTCTTTGCTTCCTTCTTCTTCTTTTTATTTTACTTTTAGTAAAATATATCTTTGCAAAAATATGCTTGAAATGCATGCCTCAACAACATAAACCACATCCTTTTATACGGAGCAAAGACTCTCTACGGTGCCAGCTTTTTCTGATGTATATTTTTTTGTAAATGATTATTCACTGCTGCGATGACCTGTCCACCTGAAGAGGCTGAAGACTATTCCAGGAAATACGACAAAGGTTAAGGCATTTTCAGTTAAAATGAAAGGTCGCTTTAAAGATAAATGAGGGTGCTGATTGAATGTGTTGCCATGACCTTTATACTATATGGCCTTGTTTAGTCAGATTCTCAGTCCTTAAACATGCATAAAGCTATTATAAACCTTTCAATAAACAAAGAGAGAGAAAAAAAGACAAACACTTGCGTTTGGATTCCCACGGCTCACAACATCCATCTGTCCATAAATACCACTTTACAATAAAGTAAGAGGCAAAAAGAAATGACTCCATTCATTAAACAGCCCCAGCTGCTTTTTAAAGAAATGAAGAGCCACTCCAGAAAACACATTCAGACCCATATTTAATGTTAACAATGGGTCAGATATGAATAAGGACAGACTCACGTGGCATTATTTATAGGCAATTATGCGACTGTTATTTCTCATCATTTCTGCTGTGAATCACCTGCTGAGCACCAAGAAGGACGACAATGTTAGCGACTAACTGGTGAACACAGAGTGCAGCACTCTGACATAAATTTCCCTGAGGATTTGATGGAAACTAAAACAGAGGAAACATGAGAATGAAGGTGAATGTGATCCTTGCTTTCAAACAGTTTATCAGAAATATAACCCCAAATGAATGCAACTGTGGCTTCGTGTCTTCTGGATGTGTAAACATGAAACTATTTGATAATAAATAAGTGCAACATTTTTCCACTCTTCTGTTGTTCAATTTTGGAGAGCTCGTGTGAACTTTAGCCCACTATCGTTCTCTCAGCTGGCAGGAGAGGCGCCTGGTGTGGTCTTCTGCTGCTTTAACGTTCCACACTTTGTACAGTCAGAGATGCTCATTTGCACAATTTGATTGCAACAAGAGCTTATTAGTGTGAATGCTTGAAAAGCATTCACAGTATTGTTGTTGTAATCTTTATTATTATATTTTATTATCTATTCCGTACGTTTTTTGTAGTCCTACTCCTTCAAAACCGTTCAACTTAGAAAAACCATTCAAACACCGTTAGATTCCTCTTCTTTAGGACATGACTGCTTCTATTTTTCTCATTTTTAACATTTATATTTTTAATTTTATTCAACTTTTTTCAACAAAAATTTCCCATGTATTTCAATGGGGAGACCCTTCAAATCCTCATTCAACTTACTCAGTTTTAAACTCTTACTACTTCCACATACGTTGACATAGAGCCACCATTCAAACTTTAAAACGAAGCCAAGACATTCAACTATTCAACTTGTATTTATCTTTTCAATATCTATTATACTTTTTCTTCAGTTCCAGTTTAAGTTTCATGATGTTTTTTCAGCCGTTTCAGAGTTTATAATGGGTGTGTATGGGACGGAATGTTGCCGCTAGAGTGAGACAGCTCAACTGCTAGAGTGAGAGGAGGGGGGGAATTAATCTTAAAATCTTTTCTTAAAACTGCTGCTGTGTCCACAGCGTTTGCTCTACAGGTATGATTTTACCCTCAAAACGTAGCCATCGCTGTCCTCTTTCATCTAATGTGTTTATTATTGTAATAGGTGTTATGGTTCTTTCATAAATGTCACCAATGCACAGCCTCCTCCCTCCAACTCTTCCATAGACTCTAATGTTAAAATGGCTCAGAAGGTTCTTTTGAAAATCAGAAGTACAGGCTGTCTTTACACTGTCACCACGTCCATATAATAAACTCCACAGCCATGAAAACCGTGAATTTGGTAGACTGGACATTGCTGGTGCTCACAGTGAAAGAATTTTGTCAATACGACCTGTACTTTTCATTTGGGAAGGATTTGTTTCGGGCTGACTTTTCTGTTCATTTTAAGCAGCAGAAGTGAGGCGCATGTCTGTGTGCGTGCCATTGGGTGCAGTCACTATAGCTACCAGGCTCACACCTGCTGGCTTAACGAGCTCTCTCTCACTCTGCCAAGGTTAAACCTAAAAATGTCTGCTGCCTCTAAGCAGTTGTAGTAAGATTAACTTTTTCAATAGGTAAAATAAAACAGATTTGACAGGGTTTTGCCACAGATTAATAGTTTGTCAGTAGTTAGTATATGCCAACTAAGGAGAGCATTGTGATTGGCACACAGGTTTTTGAGATCTGGGCAGTTTGAGTCAGTTGATGACTTTAAAATCATCCTTTCTGACTGGATAATTAAAGCTCACAGTATCTACCTGTCTGTAGTTGATTTTCCCACATTTTAATTAATGTTTAACTAATCTAATCTCATTTAATGTCTCTGTTTATAGTCTGTATAGTTTATCTCCCCACTAACACACTTAAAGTAGTCTTAAAATAAAACCCACAAAACAGTTCAAGATGAAATACTTTTTATTTGCTCATGTAATGCCAGTTGCCCTGTTTTTCTATATGTCACTCATTCGCTTATACTCGGGCAAAAAGTACCAATTTGTACACTAGTCTAGTGTATTTTTTTCCCTCTATCTCTCTATGTCTCTCACACACAGAGACCAACACACAGACATGTATATGCTCATTATTGCTGTTCAAACTGATGGTCAAATTTCCAAGCACCACCTGAACGCCTCATCTGTTTTTAACCCATCACTGGACCAACTGTCTCATTCCGCTTTGCTTTCTGCTGTGGTAAGTACCGTACACTCAGTACTGCACTGTTTTATTTTTATGATGGTAAAAATACATGTTTGACATTTAAACTCACATATCAAGTCCAACAGAGTTCAAAAGAGTTCAAAGAATAAAGAAAGAAAAAAGAAAGAATAACCTTCGCTATCATTTATATATGTTTATGACGTTTTGCTGTTAGCAGCAGTGCTAACGCTAGCTTCAATGCTAATGCTACCAACAATGGTAATGCTAGCAACAATACTAACGCTAGCTATAGTGCTAACACTAGCCTTAGCAGTTGTTAACTGACAAAAATAATATTCCTGTGATATTCCTGTGATATTTCTTGGTGGTCAGTGAGACAAAAGTAACAAATGAGCTTTATTATTGCCATTGTGGCTCAGTTTTAACAGTAAGAGTGCTAGCGCTAGCAGCATTGCTAACGCTAGCTGCAATGCTAACGCTAGCTGCAGTGCTAACACTAACTGAAGTGCTAATGCTAGCCAGAATGCTAGCGCTAGCAGCAATGCTAAGGCTAGTAACAGTTTAACAGTAGCCTTACATAAGTGGAAATACTTCAGGTAATTAGTTTGAATTATAAAATAGCTGCTTTGTCTGTTGGTGTGCTATATTATTGTATAACTTGCTGACTATTAGTTTAGTGTATCATGTTGTGTGAGCTTTGTATTTCTGTTAGTCTGATAACACTGTACAGACAACTAACATATTATTTCTCGTCTTACACTTTCAGGAACTTTACTGACACCTGTGCTTTGCCTGGTAGGTGTGCGCATACTGTAAGAGAAGTAGACCAAAATAAAAAAATAATCTGACTAATATAAGCTTAGTGTCACGATCCTGGGTCTTATGACCCAGCGTTTTGAGTTTTAGTTCATTTTGATGTTTATAGTGCATGTTTAAGCTCATTAGTTTTCTATGTTCATTTGCTTATTATATTCCCCTTGTGTTTTCAACCCTTGCGTTAAGTCTCCCTTATCCTTCATGTGTTTCATGTCTGTTTCTTATGTTGTCAAGTCCATGTAGTCATGTCAGTGTTTCATTGTTTCCTATTTTATTTTGAAAGAGGTCCTATGCTTCGGTGGTCTGTTTTGCTCTTTCCCTGTGGGCGTCGTTATGTTCATGTTGTGTCTACTTTGCCTTTCTGTCCCATGTTTCAGCTCCGTATGTTCTGTCTCAGTTGCTGTTAAGTTTACATGTTTTGAGTTCAGTCAGTGTGTTTCCTGTTTTACTTTGAAGGTCCATGTCTCATGTGAGTGTTTCTAGTTTTGCTTCCCTTGTCTCGTCCAGCCTGATTACTCCCAGCTGTGCTCTCCTTCTGTGTCTCATTCCCTCGTTATCCCTCTGTGTATTTAAGCCCTGTGTTTCTCTTTGTCAGTGTCGTAGTCTCCCTCATGGCTGTGTTTCCGTGTGTGTCATGTTATCCATGCCCCAGTTTAGTTTTGTTATATTTTTTTGGTCCATTCTGCAATAAAGCAGCTTTTTGAGTTTAATTTAGTTGTCGTGAGTTTTGCGTTTGGGTCCTTCTCCTGCCTGCACACAGCCGAAACATGACACTTAGATGGGTTCAAACTTTGTGCTAGACCTTTTAAACACAATTTTATAATAAATACACATAAGTGCAGCTTAATAATTGGGCTAAAATATTTCTTTCGTACATTTTTGTAGTCACACTACATGTGATTAGTTAATAATATTTGTATTTAAAAATATTATTGCTGAATTTAATTAAATATTTATTATTTTAAAAAGTGCCCAATTATGCAACTTTTTGCACATGGCAGCCAACAACAGTTTAGCTTGAATATTTGTTTTGTCCTGTTTCAGTAGTCACAATTAGTTCATACAATTACCATGTGATTTCATTTTAATAAAATTATAATTTTTTTTCTTGTTTTTTGTTCACAGTGTGCAGAAGAAGAACAAGGACGAGATCTCCAGTCTTCTCTCTCACATCCCAACCCCCATCCCCTCTATCCTCTGTCCTGCTCCACCTGTTGTCTCTGCCTTCTTTCCATCTGTATTTCACTCTGTGGTTTGTGAGAAATTGTGCCAAACCAAGAATCTTATTGCGGTTTGATTTCAAAGCCGTGTCTCTCCTGCTCTTTCTGTTCTCTCTGCTAAATTTTCTCTCTACCTGTTTTTCACTCTTGGCTTGCTGCTGAAAAACGCCAAGCCAATAAAGCAACGAAGAGTGCATATTTTGCCTCAACCTCTGAACAAACTGAAATAAAAGAAAACTCTGCGGTTTGATTTCCAAGCCGTGTCTCTCCTGCTCTGTCTGTTCTCTCTTCTAAATTTTCTCTCTACCTGTTTTTCACTCTTGGCTTGCTGCTGAAAAACGCCAAGCCATTAAAGCAATAAAGAGTGCATATATTGCCTCTACCTAAGAACAAACTGAACAAAGAAAACTCTAATTCACGGTGTGATTGTGATTTCCTAGCCGTGTCTCTCCTGCTCTGTCTGTTCTCTCTTCTAGATTTTCTCTCTACCTGTTTTTCATTCTGGGCTTGCTGCTAAGTTGTGCCAAGCCAATAAAGAGAGTGCATAATATTCTCTCAACTGAATAACAAACTGTCAACTGAAAGACAACTGTTTCAGACAAATAAAAACTGAAATATATAAACAAAGACAACATCTCCTGGTGTGTGCCACTCTTATCTTGTGAACATATTTTCTAAAGACTAAGAAACACTTGCAGGTGTGTGAAAATGCCAAGGAAGCAGAAAAAGTCACAAGCTGCAAAACAACGCTGGAAGAAGTTCCATGAGTTTCACAGTGTACCAATATGTGAACAGGCTGAGTTTGATTTTCCTCAGAGCTGTGCAGAAGATGGTGTCAAACAGGCAGGTCAACATGTTCCTGCACATGTACAACAGGTATCTTATGCTGATGCTGTAAAGATTGGACTGCAGCATGAATTTAATGAACAACCTGAGGTGTCAAGTGCCCCACAGGTGGGTTATGCTGATTTTTTGAAAAGAGGCTGTCACAGTGATGTGGCAGGACCATCTCATGCAGAAAGAGTGAACCTTGAAAACCAGCCCTCTGTTACACATGTCTGTGCATCTCACAGCCAGGCACATCCTAAATATGGAGACTCCAGAAACAAGCAGTGCACATGTAACTCGCTCGCATTTCTTGCATTCCTTCATGAGAATGAAAACATGACTACAGCTGACCTTAATCTGGTCTTGGATAAAGGTGATGTGATGTACAAAGAGGCCAAGAAAAGATTTCCTAAAAATATTCATTTGGCAACCGATGAGCTGCCAGACAAAGTTGATGCTCGCAGGTCTATGTATCATGTCGACATGACACAGCCTTCCCGGTATGGGACATTTGGAGAACCTCCAGAGGAAGCAGTAGATACCTTTCTCAGCTTAGAAGCAGGACTGAGCTGCCTGTTGTCAGATGTGCAGTATGCCTTACTGATTATGAGTGGATTGTGTATCGCAGTGTTCAGATCCACATCAGGCAAATATGGTTTCTTTGATCCACACTCCAGAACAGCCAGTGGTCTTCCTTTACCACTACAGTCACGTAATCGTGGTACAGCAGTAATGCTGAAATTCACACTCCTCAGTGACATGATTAAGAGGATCCAAGATTCTTATGAAATGATGGAGATATCACCCTCTTGTACCTATGAACTGAAACCTGTGCAGCTCTACGACATGAGCACAGTCAACATGAGTGATATTATCACAGACACAGTCTGCAGACCAAGTGCCACTGCTGTGGCACCTACTCACTCTGATGAAGCAAACTCCTCTACTCCAAGGAGAAACACAACCACTGATCTTACTGAGATCTCTCAAATGTCCATTTGTACACCACTGGTAAAACAACATGAAGTCCAAATGACTCAGTTCACATCACATGAAGATCCTGAGAATGAATATACTAATATACCTACTGAAGAATCATCCAGTGACTTTAATTTTCTTCCATCGAATGATGCTTTTTCATGTCAATCAAATGCTGCAATAACAAATATAGCTGCCTATGATCTTTCTGATATAGTTTTACAAAAACTGAAAAAAGTTAATAAACACCAAAGGCACAAAATGAAAAGAAGATTAATGGCATCAGAGAAACCCAGAAATCAGAGAAAAGAAAACCAAAAAAGGAAAGAACGACAAAAGTATTCTTCAAATAAAGAGTACAAAGAAAAGAAAAAATCTTGCACAAGCAAGGCATATAAAAACAATCCTGAAGTTAGACAGAAACAACAACAGTATGTTAAAAGACGTTATTGTGAGAATGATGAATTCAGACAGAAACAACAACAGTATATTAGAAGACGTTACTGTGAAAATGATGAATTCAGAAAGAAACAAAAACAATATGTTAAAAGACGTTTTTCTGAGAATGCTACAGTTAGAAAGAAACAACAACAATATATTAAGAGACGCTACTGTGAGAACGATGAATTTAGAAAGAAACAAAAAAACTATATAACTAAAAGGTATCAAGAAAACCCTGAATTCAGAGAGAGACAGAGATCTCGAGTGACTCAGCGTTATGCACGTGACAACGCATTCAGAGTAAGACACAAACAACTGATGAAACAGCTAATGCGAGACAGGTATCAAAGTAATCTTGCATTCAGGATTATGCACAATATGAGATGTGCAATGAAAATAAAAAGGAAATACAGATGGGTGAACAGACAAACCCAAGAGAGAGACAACAGTGTGATCAACGAGGCCATATCTGTGTTCAAATCACAAATCAAAGTTGGACCATCATACCCATGTACTGTCTGTTTCAAGGCTTCATTTCCAAACCAAGTGCAACGCTGCAGAAGGTCAAATTATGTCAAAAACCCACATGTGGTTGCAACATGTTTGACAGGAAGGTTTGTTCATGTTTGTGATGAAAACTGCAGAAATGAGCAGTGCAATGTTCCCAATGAGAGAAAGAGAGAGTGGATTTGTCACACCTGCCACAATCATCTTAAAAATGGATCCATGCCAGCACTTGCTGTTGCCAATAAACTGGATCTTGCTGATATTCCACCTGAACTGTCTGATCTCAACATACTGGAGAGACATCTCATAGCCAAGTGCATACCATTTGCCAAGATCATTCCTCTTCCCAAAGGCAGACAGAGAGCAATTAGAGGAAATGTGGTCTGTGTCCCATCAGAGGTACAGGAAACTGTGGAAGCACTACCTCGATTGAGAATTAATTCTCAGGTGATGAGAGTAAAACTGAAGAGACGCTTGTCTTACAAAGGTCATCAGCTGTTTCAGACTGTAAGCTGGTCTAAACTTGTGCAAGCACTGCATAAACTCAAGCAGATTCATCCACAGTATAAGGATGTGAGCATCAGAGATGATCCTGAGCTGTGTGATCCAACACTTCCTGATGAAGATGAGGAGGATGATGATGATGAAAGCATGAATGAGGACGATTATGATGAGGCTGATTTAATGGAAATTGACAGCTGTGAGAAAAATGCACTGAGTGAAGCACAAAATAAAAATGAACAGGATATTGACATGTTACCCTGTGATGGTGAACAACCACGTGAACAGATGAGAGATGATTCAGAGCAAGCAGATGGACTGACTAATGGTGGTTTTGCACTCGAGTCCTGTTTGCAGCCCCCTGATGTGGCTGAGGAGATATTATGTTTCAGTGAAGGAATCTACTCTGTTGCTCCTGCAGAGAGAAACAATCCAATAAGTTTTTTCAAAACACCTAAACTGGAGGCCATGGCCTTCCCTGTGCAGTTTCCTACAGGCCAAAACACACTTGATGAAAGAAGGCTGATCAAAGTATCCCCCAGTGGGTATTTCAAATCAAGACTTTTCTGCATTGATGATCGTTTTGCCAAAGACACAAACTATTTGTTCTTTGCACAGTTTGTGACTGAAATACACCTGGCTACTTCCAGCATGACAATACAGTTAAGGAAGGCAAAGCCTCTGACCAGAGATGGGAGAAAAATAACCTCAGGCATGTTACAAGATAAACACGAGGTGGAGAAACTGGTGCGAAATAAAGATGCAGTGAGATTCATGCAGCCTCTGAGAGGAACCCCAGCCTATTGGGAGAAAACAACAAGAGATCTTTTTGCCATGATCAGACAGTTGGGAACTCCCACGTTCTTTTGCACATTTTCAGCTGCTGAAATGCGCTGGCCTGAAGTGATTGAGGCAATAACAAGGCAGCAAGGTGAACAAGTCAATTTTGAAGGACTCGACTGGTCGGCAAAGTGTGACATCCTGAGAAGCAATCCTGTCACAACAATGCGCATGTTTGACAAGAGAGTTGAAGCATTATTCAGAGATTTACTCTTATCTCCTGCAGAGCCACTTGGCAAAGTCATTGACTACTTTTACAGAGTTGAGTTTCAGCACAGAGGAAGCCCACACATACACTGCCTCCTGTGGGTAGAAGGTGCTCCTGTGTTTGAGGAGGATGATGAGCAAACTGTTGTTGATTTTATAAACAAATACATCACAGCTCAGCTGCCTGATCCACATAAACAACCTGAACTGTACAAGAAAGTAACAGAAGTGCAAAAACATAGTAAGAACCACACAAAGACGTGCTTTAGGAGTTTAAGCTCTGGGTGCCGTTTTGGTTTTCCTAAACCACCCTGCAATGAGACAATGATCACAAGACCCAGTGAGGATGATGCACTGGAAGTAGAAACAGCAAAGAACAAGCTCAGACCACTGAACCAGCTGCTGAATGAGCCTGAAACTGCTTCCATGAGTTTAGAGCAGCTCTTGGCAAGATGCAAGTTGACACATGCAGAATATGAGAGATACCTGAATAAAATGAACACAAGGAGTACGATCATACTAAAGCGTGATCCAAAAGACTCTTGGATAAACGGCTATAATCCACATCTGCTTGAAGCCTGGAACAGTAATATCGACATAAGCTTTGTTTTAGATGCTTTTGGCGCTGCAAATTATTTAATGAAATATATATCAAAAAAAGAGGGCGGGCTATCTGAGTACCTGAAAACTGTCATTGAGAACTCCCATAAGGACAGTGTAAATGAGTGCGATGAAATGAGAGCCGTCATGCAGGCATATTCAAAGAAGCGAGAGATCAGTGCACAGGAGTGTGTTGCTCGTGCATGTGGTCTTCACATGAAGCAATGTTCACGTGCTGTAATCTTCATACCAACTGATGATAATCCTGTGAAAATGAGTCGTCCCCTGTCAGTTCTGGACAACACAACACCCGAGTCTTCCAATGTTTGGATGACATCTTTGAATGACAAATACAAAGCCAGACCTGAAACACCAGAGTTTGAGGAGATGTGCATGGCAGACTTTGCTGCTACTTGCAGGATTGTCTATGGCCAACAGACAAAAGGTAAAGATGTTTTGCCCCTTCTCAATGAGATAGGATTTGTGCAAAGGCGCAAAAACGATAAGCCTGCTATCATCAGATTTCACCGCTGCTCACAAGAAAAACATCCAGAGCAATATTACGGAAGACTGCTTAAACTGTACCTCCCTCATCGTTCAGACCACGAACTGAAAACACCATCGTTGCCAACCTATCAGGCTTTTTATGGTGCTGGCTGTGTACAGGTACCAGGTACTGACCATCTTGAGTACGTGCAACACATTGTCAAAAGAAACAGAGAAAAATATGAGAAAAACAGTGAGGAGATCGAGAGCGCTGTTGAGGAATATGAGCAGAACAGAGGTGTGACTGACGAATGGTGTAATCTGGCACCTGAATCAGATCTCGTAAGGTTGCCACTTGTTGAACAAGAAAGAGAGCGAGACAATGAAAATGAACAGGAAGATGTGCCCGACTACAGCCGTCAGGCTGATGCTTCAACAGAAGTCAGAGCCATCAGGGAACCCCCTGCTATTGATCCCACATTGTTACGTCAGATGTTTCAGAATCTGAATAAGAAGCAAGCCTGCATATTTTATGCAGTTAGAGACTGGTGCATTAAAAGAGTCTGTGCTCTAAATCCAGAGCAGTTTTTCTTTTATATTAATGGTGGTGCAGGAACAGGAAAATCACATCTTATCAAATGCATCTACTCAGAAGCATCTAAGATACTGAGCAAAGTGCCCAGATATGCAGACGACGTTGACATATCAAAACCCACTGTCCTGTTAACTGCTTTCACTGGGACTGCAGCATTTAACATTTCTGGAACAACACTGCATTCTCTACTCAAGCTGCCTAGAAGCTTAAAACCTCCCATTCAGGGACTTGGCAATCAGCTGGATGAAGTCAGATCAGAACTTTTGAATGCTGAAATAATCGTCATTGACGAAGTGTCTATGGTGTCAAGACATCTCTTTGCATATGTAGATGCAAGACTCAAACAGATCAAAGGGACTCGGAGACCCTTTGGAGGCATGTCAGTCATTGCTGTTGGAGACTTCTATCAGCTACCCCCAGTGCGACAGTCTAAACCTCTCTGTGTGCACGACCCGTCCGAGATCGACCTGTGGCGGGAGCATTTTCAGATGATCACTCTGACTGAGATTATGCGTCAGAAAGATGATGTTGTCTTTGCTGAGATGCTGAACAGAATTCGTGTGAAAGGAAAGTTGGATGAGCTTTGCGAAGCAGATAGAGATTTGTTGTCACAGGCCATAACTGAACCAGCCCTTTGTCCGACTGATGCGTTGCACATTTTTGCAACTAATAAAGAAGTGGATGCACACAACTCTTCAACACTGGCTCTGCTCCATACTCATGTCATTGACATCCATGCAGATGATTATAGAAAAGATCCTAGAACTGGCAGAATGGCACTTCAAGACAGACCATTGAAAGGAGGTAAAAACGAGTTACCAGACACACTGAAAGTTGCAGAAGGAGCTCGTGTCATGCTCACCAGAAACATTGACATACAAAATGGTTTGGTTAATGGAGCTTTTGGAAAACTACTTAGAGTAGTTCACTCTGAAAACGACCAACACATCATCAAGCTTGGACTTAAAATGGATATTGAGACATCTGGAAGGAATAACCGCACACCAGCAGACGACATGGTGTACATTGAGAGAGCAGAGGAGAATTTAAAGCAGAAAGGAGTGGTACGCAGACAGTTCCCAGTGAAGCTGGCCTTTGCATGTACAATACATAAGGTACAGGGTATGACAACCACATCAGCTGTTGTCTCTCTTAAGAGCATTTTTGAGCCCGGCATGGCCTACGTAGCTGTCAGTAGAGTGACGTCTCTCAGTGGACTGTATCTTCTTGATATGGAGGAGAAAAAAATATTCACCAACCCAGAAATCACTGCAGCGCTTGAGAACATGAGACAAGCCAACCTTGATGACATGATGCCTCTTCTACACGTGAGACAAACAATGAGCAGGTCAGACGTTTTCACCATTGTTCATCATAATACAGAGGGACTGCCAGCTCACATTATTGACATCAAGAGTCACCATGAATTGTGTCTAGCAGATGTTTTGTGCCTAACAGAAACACACCTGCGGGGCTCTTTTGTCGCAGAGAGTCTCCACTTGGAAAATTACAATTTGTTCAAACGCAACAGACACCTGTCCTACACAAATTTTCCCCAGATGGCAAACAGAAGTGGTGGTGGAGTTGCTGTTTATGTAAAAAGTGACATTCAAGTGCATGAAAAACAGTACATCCATAATGTAACTGACCTTGAATTTCTGGCTTTAAAGGTTGAAGCACCAGTCAGTGCTCTGATTGCAGTTTTGTACAGACCTCCAGACTACACTCTGAGGCCATTCCTGAAAAACCTGGTAAGCCTATTAGACTCATTGGAGATCATGGACTGTCATCCCATCATAGTTTGTGGTGATTTTAATGAGGATGTTTTATCCAGTGCAAACAAACCAATCCTGGAGCTGTTTGAGTCTAGGGGATACGCACAGGTCATCACTGCCCCTACCACAGAAAAGAACACACTGCTTGACCTAATTTTCATTTCTCAGCCAGAGCGATGTCTCCATTCTGGAGTCATGAAGACCTACCATAGTTACCATGACCCTGTATACTGTGTATTGTCCTGTGATGACTCATGATCTAGATCTTTGAATACAGTAAGTAATTTCTATATTTTTGAATGACATAAGAAAGTAGAGCGATATTTAAAAGTTGGCTTAAGAAAAAACGCCCTGCATTGCAGTATAATGTTTGAATTCTTTTACATAAAATACAATTAAATGAATTAAGTAATGATATCAGTAAAAGATGACAATTTTATTTATTACAGAAAATCTAAAAATCACCTACAGTAATCTATGAATGTCAGAAAAATCAAATATACCAGTTTAGAACGAACAGTGTAGGCATATCCTCTCTGCAGCCAGGCTTCAAAATCCTGCCAGGCTGCCCCAGTCTCACTGTGGCTGGGAGGGAGGGAGGGTGGACCAGAGGATTGCCCAAACAACACATAAATGTTCAACAGCTTTTTTGTTGTTTCTGGGAGAACAACACAGACTAAAGGTTTAAAATACCTAATTACAGCAATAATGACAGTTAAGCCACTTTATGTGTGCCTTTATTTTAAAATACTATTTACAAAAATGTTATTGATTTTGGTTTTTTATAATCTTTAAACTTTTTCAAAAGTATATGATTATATTTTTGGACAAATCTTACAATGAAACATACATTTTTATGAGCTTTTATCATGTTTCAGCCAGTGCATTTATCAGGGTGGGTCTGGGTCTGGGATGATAAATGCACACTTCTGGCCAGAAGTGTTTCAGCAGTGTCACATATGTACTACATATGTGACACTTGCTTTCTGTTACCAGCTGATACCCTACATTTGTATAGACATTGGATCTTGTGAGGCTGGGGAGTTGAGTGGGTAGGTGGGAGTTGAGGGGGGGGGGGGGGGGGGGTTCGGTGGGAGGTTGTTAGGTTTTTGTTTTTTTGTTTTTTTTTAAGAGAGACACAGTCCTCCTGTGTCTTCTTCAAGCTTAAAAGCGTAAAATCCAACAGTGTGAAGCACATAGCAGCCAGAAACTGTAATGCCACAGATCAGAGAGGCTTCATCATCACCATCTTCATTGCCGTACGACCAGAGTGTGAGACTTCACATCTGGAGCACAGGAGAAATTCTGTGATAAGTCCTCCTTCTAGCTTGTCCCACAAGCAGTCGGTGAGATTTACTCGCATCAAAAAGGGTTAATGACATAATTTCCATGAAAACATGTATTAATTTTTTGTAATGTGTTTAAATTGTGTTTTCACCTGACCTTAGGAGTGTTAGAGTGTATTGTAATGTCTATACTCAGGTGTTTCCCTCTGTGATCCATCCCTTCAGAGCTGAGACACTCAGGACTGAACAGACTGCACAGTTTCTGTGACTGAGCCTCCAAAACACCTTCTTTGAAACCACACATGATAGAAGGGCTTCATATTTGCAGCAGCACTACTACAGGTATTCAGTTTATTACAGGATATGTTTGTTTCTTAGGACCAGCTCTAAGTGCACACTACCTAACATATACACCTTTCTGTTCATTACAAACCAACTATTCTGGATCATATGGCCAGTTGGCAGGAATACTGCTGCAGGAAAACATCCCTGGAGATCACCATCATTGTCAGACTGACTGTGCCTCCTCTGTGCAGTGTCAAGATTCTCCCTAAATGAGTGTGTAAGTTAACATTTTCATTATTTTATTCCCTTTGACAAGACAAGTATCACTGATATTTACATTTACAACTACATATGTTCCTGTTTTCTGCTCTTCTTTCAAGGCCTCAGCTATCCTGCTTCTGTGCTGCTTGCCACACATCAAACACTGGCTGGATGACAGGGAGGATCCACTCTGAAGTCACTGGACATGATGAGGATCATCTGGGACTTTATAGTTTCACAGAAACGTTGTGCTCTTTGATTACAGGTTTTAAATGGACATAATGACTGCCTCTCTCTGATCAACAGGCTAAAGGATTGTTTTCATTATTAGAGCTCTGTAGAATGTATGCTTATTTACTATTTCAACACAGAGCAAACTTTTATTTATTTATTTAACATATTTTTATTTGTTTTAATGTTGAATTAACTCTGGGGATTTTTTCAAGTGGGGCACTCGGGATGTCATATGACCAGAAATGTGGTAACTGGAATTCAACAGTATGGAAAAAAAATTTGCTAAGAACAAAACACACACAAAAACCCCAAGAGAACTCAAATTCATTCCATGTAATCCAATCTAAAACATTTTAAACTGCTGAACAGCAAAACAAACAGTGTTTTTTAAAAAAAACAAAAAAAAAACAGTGTTAACAGAATGATTATGATGAGTTTTTACCAAAGTTTCAGGTCACATGGCACACCTAGTGTGTAGTGTGGGGTATCAGCTGGTAAGTATAGGTTTTTTCATATTTGTGTCCTTAGAGTTCAGATGGATAAAGCCTTGTGTATAATAATTAGTCATAAACACAACTCGAAGGCAGGGACTTACTGAGATAACTAAATTTGGGACTTTGTGTCTGAGCCCAGGTTAAAACACTGTGTAAAAAAGCATTTAGTGGCATGGCTGAACAATGCTGTAAACTAATGATACTTATTTATCCATGTTCACAAAAAGGACTAATGTGTTTATTTGATTATTTGTATGTGTTAAACTGTGTCACCACCTTAGGCTTTCATTTGAATTTACTCAAAAATCTCTATACAGTTCTCTTTTACCATTGTGTGGACTCTGTTTACATTAAAACACAAAAAAGAATGAGTAATAAAAAGATGTGTAGAAAGATCAGTAGATTAAGTAGACTGATAGAAACAGCTGTTCAGCCATGTTCTAAGAAACCAACACAATTTAAAGGTTCAGGATTGTGGTTTTAAAAGTTTTCATGTATTTCATATGTTGCTTAATATTTTTATTTAGTTATTTAATTTAGTTATTTTTATTTATTCTACTAGTCCTTTTCAGAAAGGAGCTGTAAAATATGACTTAAGATTTTTATGTTATTTTTTATGACATACAAAACAAATTGATGTATATAATACTATTAAACATAATATACACAATATGTCTGAAAAACATTATGCTGCATATTAAAGTTTGTATTTTATCCAGAATGATTGTTCATCTTTTAAGTTCATTTCAACAAATTTGTTTTTACATTTATTTTTAATAAGTAATTTTTTTATGAATTGGAGATTTATAATACATAATTCCACTCTTTAAGTGATTAGAAGAATATAAACTTTTAATATTAATTCAGAGGTTTTCTGACTCTAAATTTTCTTTTGTCAATACTCATCTTTTTCTAATGTTCAGCTATTTTCCAAATTCTTCCTTTGTGTAAACGTCAGCTTTTAGCAGTTCAGCACTTTTGTTTTCAGGTTAAAAATTCATTTTTTAAATCTCATTCAACATTTTTCACTTAATTTCATCAATTAATTCATTTCAGTGCATACATTCAGATTCAAGCATTCACACTGCAGTTTCTTCAGAAAATGCACTTTCTAGTTTGATTTACTGTCACCTTCCTATAAACCAGACGTTCCCAAAGTGTGGGGCCCGCCCCCTAGGGGGGGCGCAGAGCCATTGCAGGGGGGGCGCGGCATGAAAAGGGAAAAAAAAAACAAACAACGCTTGGACACTGCTAGCACGGGCGCCCACACAAAGGCAAAGCAGGAGATGAAGCATAGCTGAATATGTTTCCAAACCAACTTCATTCTAAGCCAAAGACTAGAAAATATGGTGAAGCATATCTTCCCTTTGGTTTCACCTGCACAAGTGCTGAGGTAGGTCTCCTTGCAGGATTGGTTTTCCCTTTGTTGGGAGCAGCGCTGGGCTGTTTAAATCATGGACAAACAGTATCCCACATTCTTGATTTGTAGTTCACAAACACTTGTTGTAATTAGTGTGAATGCTTGTAAAAGCATTCACAGTATTGTTCTTCTAATCTTTATTCTTCTATTTAGTGTGAATGCTTGTAAAAGCATTCACAGTATTGTTCTTCTACATCTTTATTAGTGTGAATGCTTGTAAAAGCATTCACAGTATTGTTGTTGTAATCTTTATTCTATTTTATTATTATTATTATAGATTCCGTACGTTTTTTGTACTCTGTCTCCTTCAAAACCGTTCAACTTAGAAAAACCATTCAAACACCGTTAGATTCCTCTTCTTTTGGACATCACTGCTTCTATTTTTCTCATTTTTAACATTTATATTTTTAATTTTATTCAACTTTTTTCAACAAAAATTTCCCATGTATTTCAATGGGGAGACCCTTCAAATTCTCATTCAACTTACTCCTCTTTAAACTGTATCTACTTCCACATACGTTGACATAGAGCCACCATTCAAACTTTAAAACGAAGACAAGACATTCAACTATTCAACTTGTATTTATCTTTTCAATATCTATTATACTTTTTCTTCAGTTCCAGTTTAAGTTTCATGATGTTTTTTCACCCGTTTCAGAGTTTATAATGGGTGTGTATGGGACGGAATGTTGGCGCTAGAGTGAGACAGCTCAACTGCTAGAGTGAGAGGAGCGAAAAAATTAATCTTAAAATCTTTTTTAAAAACTGCTGCTGTGTCCGCAGCGTTTGCTCTACAGGTATGATTTTACCCTCAAAACGTAGCCATCGCTGTCCTTCTTCATCCAATGTGTTTACTATTGTACTAGGTGTTATGGTTCTTTCATAAATGTCACCAATGCACAGCCTCCTCCCTCCAACTCTTCCATAGACTCTAATGTTAAAATGGCTCAGAAGGTTCGTTTGAAAATCAGAAGAGCATGGTGTCTTTCCACTGTCACCACGTCCATATAATAAACTCCACAGGCATGAAAACTGAGAATTCAGTAGACCAGACATTGCTGCCGCTCACGGTGAAAGAATTTTGTCAATACGACCTGTACTTTTCATTTGGGAACGATTTGTTTGGGGCTGACTTTTCTGTTCATTTTAAGCAGCAAAAGTGAGGCGCATGTCTGTGTGTGTGTCACACCTGCCTGCCTAACGAGCTCTCTCTCACTGTGCCAAGATTCATCTTAAACACTTCTCTTTCAACTGCTACTGTGTCCACAGTGTTTGCTCTACAGCCATCATTTTACCCTCAAAACGTTGACATCGTTGTTCTCTTTCCAACACTGTGTCTTTCAAAGCTCAAACATTTAAAAATTTTAAACTGTGTGGATCCAAGTGGAGGGATCACATTTTAGTCATTCAGTGATTCAAAGAATATGAACTTTTAATATTCATTCAGATGTTTTCTGACTCTAAATTGTGTTTTCTCATTTCTTATGTTTTTCAAATATACAATTAAAACATATTCAGCTGTTTTCCAACTTCTTCTGTGTGGCTATCAGGTTTAGCAGTTCAGCCCTTTTGTTTTCAGGTTAAAATTTCTGTATTTTTCATCTCATTCAACATTTTTAACTTAAAATTCAGCAATTAATTCATTTCAGTGCATACATTCAGATTCAAGCATTCACACTGCAGTTTCTTCAGAAAATGCACTTTCTAGTTAGTGTGAATGCTTGTAAAAGCATTCACAGTATTGTTCTTCTACATCTTTATTCTATTTTATATATTCCGTACGTTTTTTGTACTCTATCTCCTTCAAAACCGTTCAACTTAGAAAAACCATTCAAACACCGTTAGATTCCTCTTCTTTTGGACATGACTGCTTGTATTTTTCTCATTTATAACATTTATATTTTTTAAATTATTCAACTTTTTTCAACAAAAATTTCCCATGTATTTCAATGGGGAGACCCTTCAAATTCTCCTTCAACTTACTCCTCTTTAAACTGTATCTACTTCCACATACATTGACGTAGAGCCACCATTCAAACTTTAAAATGAAGACAAGACATTCAACTATTCAACTTGTATTTATCTTTTTAATATCTATTATACTTTTTCTTCAGTTCCAGTTTAAGTTTCATGCTTTTTTTCAGCCGTTTCAGAGTTTATAATGGGTGTGTATGGGACGGAATGCTGGGGCTAGAGTGAGACAGCTCAACTGCTAGAGTGAGAGGAGCGAAAAAATTAATCTTAAAATCTTTTTTAAAAACTGCTGCTGTGTCCGCAGCGTTTGCTCTACAGGTATGATTTTACCCTCAAAACGTAGCCATCGCTGTCCTGTTTCATCCAATGTGTTTACTATTGTACTAGGTGTTATGGTTCTTTCATAAATGTCACCAATGCACAGCCTCCTCCCTCCAACTCTTCCATAGACTCTAATGTTAAAATGGCTCAGAAAGTTTGTCTGAAAATCAGAAGTACAGGCTGCCTTTACACTGTCACCACGTCCATATGATAAACTCCACAGGCGTGAAAACTGAGAATTCAGTAGACTAGACATTGCTGCCACTCACGTTGAAAGAATTTTCTCAATACGACTTTTACTTTTCATTTGGGAACGATTTGTTTCGGGCTGATGTTTCTGTTCATTTTAAGCAGCACAAGTGAGGCGCATGTCTGTGTGCGTGTGTCCGGAACCATAGGGTGCAGTCACTATAGCAACCAGGCTCACACCTGCCTCCTTAACGAGCTCAATCTTTGTCTGCCAAGGTTAAATGTAAAATGTCTGTTGCATCTAAGCAGTTGTAATAAGATTGACTTTTTCAATAGGTACAATAAGACAGATTTGACAGGGTTTTGCCACAGATTAATAGTTTGTCAGTAGTTAGTATATGCCAACTGAGTAGAGCATTGTGATTGGCCTGTTAAATTCAAGCTTATTGTTTAATGGTGGTCTTCTGCACACAGGTGTGTGCAGTTGGAGTCAGTTGATGACTTTAAAATCATCTTTTCTGACTTGATAATTAAAGCTCACAACATTTACCTGTCTGTAGTTGATTTTCCCACATTTTAACTAACTTTTACTAATCTAATCTCATTTAATGTCTCTGTTTATAGTCTGTATAGTTTATCCCTCCACTAACACACTTAAAATAGTCTTAAAATAAAACCCACAAAACAGTTCAAGATGAAATATTTAAATATTTCATTTAATGCCAGTTGCCCTCTTTTTCTGTTTGTCACTCATTCGTTTGTACTCAGGCAAAAAGTACCAATTTGTACACTGATGAGTCTAGTGTATTTTTTTCCCTCTTTCTCTCTATGTCTGACACACACAGAGACCAACACAGAGACATGTATATGCTCATTATTGCTATTCAAACTGATGGTCAAATTTCCAAGCACCACCTGAACGCCTCATTTGTTTTTAACCCATCACTGGACCAACTGTCGTCATTCCGCTTTCCTCTCTGCTGTGGTAAGTACAAAACACTCAGTATTGCACTGTTTTATTTTTATGATGGTAAAAATACATGTTTGACAATTAAACTCACATAGCAAGGCCTTTTAAAGTTCAACAGAGTTCAAAAAACAAAGAAAGCGAAAAAAAAAAAGAATAACCTTCACTATTATTTATATAGTTTATGACATGTTGCTGTTAGTAGCAGTGCTAATGCTAGCATCAATGCTAATGCTAGCAACAATGCTAATACTAGCCATAGTGCTAACACTAGCCTTACCGGTTGTTAACTGTCAAAAAGAGTATTCCTTTGATATTCCTGTGAGAGTTATTGGCAGTCAGTGAGACAAAAGTAACAAACGAGCTTTATTATTGCCACTGTGGCTCAGTTTTAACAGTAAGAGTGCTAGCATTAGCACTGCTGCTAGCAGCAATGCTAACGCTAGCAGGAATGCTAACGCTAGCAGCAATGCTAATGCTAGCAGCAATGCTAGCTCTAGCAGCAATGCTAAGGCTAGCAGCAGTCTAACAGTAGCCTTATATAAGTGGAAATACTTCAGTTAATTAGTTTTAATTATAAAATGGCTGCTGTGTCAGCTGGTGTGCTATATTACTCTATAATTACCCTGCTGACTATAAGTTCAGTGTATCATGTCGTGTGGGCTTTTTATTTCTGTTGTTAGTCTGATAATACTGTACAGACAACTAACATATTATTTCTCGTCTTACACTTTCAGGAACCTGACTGACATCTGTGCTTTGTCTGGTAGGTGTGCACATACTGCAAGAGAAGTAGACCAAAATAAAAATATAATCTGACTAATATAAGCTGTAAAGTGATGGGTTCAAACTTTGTGCTAGACCTTTTAAACACAATTTTATAATAAATACACATATGTGCAGCTTAACAATTGGGCAAAAATATTTTTTTCGTACATTTTCGTAATCACACTACATGTGATTATTTAATGATTCACTCATTTATATATATATATATATATATTTAAAAATTAATTATTCAATTGAATTAAATAATTATTATTCTAAAAAATACCCAACTTTTTTAGAATAATAATTTTTTGCACATGGCAGCCACAACAGTTTAGCTTGAATATTTGTTTTGTCCTGTTTCAGTAGTCACAATTAGTTCATACAATTACCATGTGATATCATTTTAATAAAATTATTATTTTTTTCTTCTTTTTTGTTCACAGTGTGCAGAAGAAGAACAAGGACGAGATCTCCAGACTTCTGTCTCACATCCCAATCCCCCATCCCCTCTATTCTCTGTCCTGCTCCACCTGTTGTCTCTGCCTTCTTTCCATGTGTATTTCACTCTGTGGTTTGTGAGGAATTGTGCCAAGCCAAAAAACCTTATTGCGGTTTGATTTCAAAGCCGTGTCTCTCCTGCTCTCTCTGTTCTCTCTGCTAAATTTTCTCTCTACCTGTTTTTCACTCTTGGCTTGCTGCTGAAAAACGCCAAGCCAATAAAACAATAAAGAGTGCATATTTTGCCTCAACCTGAGAACAAACTGAACAAACAAAGAAAACTCTAATTCACGGTTTGATTGTGATTTCCAAGCCGTGTCTCTTCTGCTCTGTCTGTTCTCTCTTCTAAATTTTCTCTCTACCTGTTTTTCACTCTTGGCTTGCTGCTGAAAAACGCCAAGCCATTGAAGCAATAAAGAGTGCATATATTGCCTCTACCCTGAGAACAAACTGAACAAACAAAGAAAACTAATTCACGGTTTGATTGTGATTTGCCAGCCATGTCTCTCCTGCTCTGTCTGTTCTCTCTTCTAAATTTTCTCTCTACCTGTTTTTCACTCTTGGCTTGCTGCTAAGTTGTGCCAAGCCAATAAAGAGAGTGCATAATATTGTCTTGACTGAAGAACAAACTGTCAAACAAAGACAACTCTTTTAGAAAAATAAAAACTGAAATATAAAGACAAAAGCATCTCCTGGTGTGTGTGAACATATAGAAACACTTTCAGGTGTGGAAATATGCCAAAGAAGCAGAAAAAATCACAAGCAGCAAAACAACGCTGGAAGAAGTTTCATGAGTTTCACAAAGTACCAACATGTGAACAAGCTGAGTGTGATTTTCCTCAGACCTCTGCAGAAGACAGTGTGTCTACAAAGACCAAAGCTGATGGTGTCCAAAAGGCAGGTCAACATGTTCCTGCACATGTACAACAGGTATCCTATGCGGATGCTGTAAAGAGTGGACTGCAGCATGAATTTAATGAACATCAGGTAAACCATAGAGACCAACATGTGGTTTCAAGTGCCCCACAGGTGGGTTATCCTGATATTGTAAAAAGTTGCCGTCACAGTGATGTGGCAGGACTGTCTCATGCAGAAAGAGTAAACTTTGAAAACCAGCCCTCTGTTACACATGTCTGTGCATCTCACAGCCAGGCACATACTAAATATGGAGACTCCAGAAACAGTCAGTGCACATGTAACTCGCTCACATTTCTTGCTTTCCTTCATGAGAATGAAAATATGACTACAGCTGACCTTAATCTGGTCTTGGATAAAGGTGATGTGATGTACAAAGAGGCCAAGAAAAGATTCCCCAAGAGTATTCATTTGGCAACCGATGAGCTGCCAGGCAAAGTTGATGCTCGCAGATCTATGTATCATGTCGATATGACACAGCCTTCCCGGTATGGGACATTTGAAGAACCTCCAGAGGAAGCAGTAGATACCTTTCTCAACTTTGAAGCAGGACTGAGCTGCCTGTTGTCAGATGTGCAGTATGCCTTACTGATTATGAGTGGATTGTGTATTGCAGTGTTCAGATCCACATCAGGCAAATATGGTTTCTTTGACCCACACACCAGAACACCCAGTGGTCTTCCTCTAGCACTATGGTCACGTAATCGTGGTACAGCTGTGATGCTGAAATTCACACTCCTCAGTGACATGATTAAGAGGCTCCAAGATTCTTATGAAATGATGGAGATATCACCTTCTTGTAACTATGAGCTGAAGCCTGTGCAGTTCTACAGTATGAGCACAGTCAACCTGAGTGATACTATTACAGGCACAGTCTGCAGACCAGCAGCTGCCACTGCTGTGGCACCTACTCACTCTGATACAACTGTTGATGAAGCAAACTCCTCTACTTCAAGGAGAAACACAACCACTGATCTGACTGAGAACATCTTTTGTCAAATGTCCATTTGTACGCCACTGGTGAAACAAAAAGAAGTCCACATGACTCACTTCACATCATATGAAGATCAGAATGAACCTCCTAATATACCAACTGAAGAACTATGCAGTGAATTAAGTTTCCTTCCATCAAGGGATGGTTTTTCATGTCAATCAAATGCTGCAATAACAAATGTTGCATCCTGTGACCTTTCTGATATAGTTTTACAAAAACTGAAAAAAGTTAATAAACAACAAAGGCACAAAATGAAAAGAAGATTAATGGCATCAGAGAAACCCAGAAATCAGAGAAAAGAAAACCAAAAAAGGAAAGAACGACAAAAGTATGCTTCAAATAAAGATTACAAAGAAAAGAAAAAATCTTGCACAAGCGAGGCATATAAAAACAATCCTGAAGTCAGACAGAAACAACAACAGTATATTAAAAGATGTTACCATGCAAATGCTGAATTCAGAAAGAAACAACAACAGTATGTTAAAAGACGTTACTGTGAGAATGCTAAAGTTAGACAAAAACAAAAACAATATATTAAAAGACGTTACTATGAGAATACTGATTTCAGAGAGCAGAAAAAAAGCTACATCACTAAAAGGTATCGAGAAAACTTAGAATTCAGAGAGAGACAGAGACAACTGATGAAACAACTAATGCGAGACAGGTATCAAAGTAATCTTGCATTTAGGATTATGCACAACATGAGATGTGCAATGAAAATAAAAAGGAAATACAGATGGGTGAACAGACAAACCCAAGAGAGTGACAACAGTGTGATCAACGAGGCCATATCTGTGTTCAAATCACACATCAAAGCTGGACCATCATACCCATGTAGTGTCTGTTTCAAGGCTTCATTTCCAAACCAAGTGCGACCCTGCACAAGGTCAAAGTATGTCAAAAACCCACATGTGGTTGCAACATGTTTGACAGGAAGGTTTGTTCATGTTTGTGATGAAAACTGCAGAAATGAGCAGTGCAATGTACCTGATGAGAGAAAGAGAGAGTGGATTTGTCACACCTGCCACAATCATCTTAAAAATGGATCCATGCCAGCACTTGCTGTTGCCAATAAACTGGATCTTGCTGATATTCCAGCTGAATTGTCTGATCTCAACATACTGGAGAGACATCTCATAGCCAAGTGCATACCATTTGCCAAGATCATTCCTCTTCCCAAAGGCAGACAAAGAGCAATTAGAGGAAATGTGGTCTGTGTCCCATCAGAGGTACAGGAAACTGTTGAAGCACTACCTCGATTTAGAATTAATTCTCAGGTGATGAGAGTAAAACTGAAGAGACGCTTGTCTTACAAAGGTCATCAGCTGTTTCAGACTGTAAGCTGGTCTAAACTTCTGCAAGCACTCCATAAACTCAAGCAGATTCATCCACAGTATAAGGATGTGACCATCAGAGATGATGCTGAGCTCTGTGATCCAACACTTCCTGATGAAGATGAGGAGGATGATGATGATGAAAACATGAATGAGGATGATTATGATGAGGCTGATTTAATGGAAATTGACATCTGTGAGAAAAATGCACTGAGTGAAGCACAAAATAAAAATGAACAGGACATTGACATGTTACCCTGTGATGGTGAACAATCACTTGAACAGATGAGAGATGATTCAGAGCAAGCAGATGGACTGACTAATGGTGGTTTTGCACTCGAGTCCTGTTTGCAGCCCCCTGATGTGGCTGAGGAGATATTATGTTTCAGTGAAGGAATCTACTCTGTTGCTCCTGCAGAGAGAAACAATCCAATAAGTTTTTTCAAAACACCTAAACTGGAGGCCATGGCCTTCCCTGTGCAGTTTCCTACAGGCCAAAACACACTTGATGAAAGAAGGCTGATCAAAGTATCCCCCAGTGGGTATTTCAAATCAAGACTTTTCTGCATTGATGATCGTTTTGCCAAAGACACAAACTATTTGTTCTTTGCACAGTTTGTGACTGAAATACACTTGGCTACTTCCAGCATGACAATACAGTTAAGGAAGGCAAAGCCTCTGACCAGAGATGGGAGAAAAATAACCTCAGGCATGTTACAAGATAAACACGAGGTGGAGAAACTGGTGAGAAATAAAGACGCAGTGAGATTCATGCAGCCTCTGAGAGGAACCCCAGCCTATTGGGAGAAAACAACAAGAGATCTTTTTGCCATGATCAGACAGTTGGGAACTCCCACGTTCTTTTGCACATTTTCAGCTGCTGAAATGCGCTGGCCTGAAGTGATTGAGGCAATAACAAGGCAGCAAGGTGAACAAGTCAATTTTGAAGGACTCGACTGGTCAGCAAAGTGTGACATCCTGAGAAGCAATCCTGTCACAACAATGCGCATGTTTGACAAGAGAGTTGAAGCATTATTCAGAGATTTACTCTTATCTCCTGCAGAGCCACTTGGCAAAGTCATTGACTACTTTTACAGAGTTGAGTTTCAGCACAGAGGAAGTCCACACATACACTGCCTCCTGTGGGTAGAAGGTGCTCCTGTGTTTGAGGAGGATGATGAGCAAACTGTTGTGGATTTTATAAACAAATACATCACAGCTCAGCTGCCTGATCCTCATAAACAACCTGAACTGTACAAGAAAGTAACAGAAGTGCAAAAACACAGTAAGAACCACACCAAGACGTGCTTTAGGAGTTTAAGCTCCGGGTGCCGTTTTGGTTTTCCTAAACCACCCTGCAATGAGACAATGATCACAAGACCCAGTGAGGATGATGCACTGGAAGTAGAAACAGCAAAGAACAAGCTCAGACCACTGAACCAGCTGCTGAATGAGCCTGAAACTGCTTCCATGAGTTTAGAGCAGCTCTTGGCAAGATGCAAGTTGACACATGCAGAATATGAGAGATACCTGAATAAAATGAACACAAGGAGTACGATCATACTAAAGCGTGATCCAAAAGACTCTTGGATAAATGGCTATAATCCACATCTGCTTGAAGCCTGGAACAGTAATATCGACATAAGCTTTGTTTTAGATGCTTTCGGCGCTGCAAATTATTTAATGAAATATATATCAAAAAAAGAGGGCGGGCTATCTGAGTACCTGAAAACTGTCATTGAGAACTCCCATAAGGACAGTGTAAATGAGTGCGATGAAATGAGAGCCGTCATGCAGGCATATTCAAAGAAGCGAGAGATCAGTGCACAGGAGTGTGTTGCTCGTGCATGTGGTCTTCACATGAAGCAATGTTCACGTGCTGTAATCTTCATACCAACTGATGATAATCCTGTGAAAATGAGTCGTCCCCTGTCAGTTCTGGACAACACAACACCCGAGTCTTCCAATGTTTGGATGACATCTTTGAATGACAAATACAAAGCCAGACCTGAAACACCAGAGTTTGAGGAGATGTGCATGGCAGACTTTGCTGCTACTTGCAGGATTGTCTATGGCCAACAGACAAAAGGTAAAGATGTTTTGCCCCTTCTCAATGAGATGGGATTTGTGCAAAGGCGCAAAAACGATAAGCCTGCTATCATCAGATTTCACCGCTGCTCACAAGAAAAACATCCAGAGCAATATTACGGAAGACTGCTTAAACTGTACCTCCCTCATCGTTCAGACCACGAACTGAAAACACCATCATTGCCAACCTATCAGGCTTTCTATGGTGCTGGCTGTGTACAGCTACCAGGTACTGACCATCTTGAGTACGTGCAACACATTGTCAAAAGAAACAGAGAAAAATATGAGAAAAACAGTGAGGAGATCGAGAGCGCTGTTGAGGAATATGAGCAGAACAGAGGTGTGACTGACGAATGGTGTAATCTGGCACCTGAATCAGATCTCGTAAGGTTGCCACTTGTTGAACAAGAAAGAGAGCGAGACAATGAAAATGAACAGGAAGATGTGCCTGACTACAGCCGTCAGACTGATGCTTCAACAGAAGTCAGAGCCATCAGGGAACCCCCTGCTATTGATCCCACATTGTTACGTCAGATGTTTCAGAATCTGAATAAGAAGCAAGCCTGCATATTTTATGCAGTTAGAGACTGGTGCATTAAAAGAGTCTGTGCTCTAAATCCAGAGCAGTTTTTCTTTTATATTAATGGTGGTGCTGGAACAGGAAAATCACATCTTATCAAATGCATCTACTCAGAAGCATCTAAGATACTGAGCAAAGTGCCAAGATATGCAGACGACGTTGACATATCAAAACCCACTGTCCTGTTAACTGCTTTCACTGGGACTGCAGCATTTAACATTTCTGGAACAACACTGCATTCTCTTCTCAAGCTGCCTAGAAGCTTAAAACCTCCCATTCAGGGACTTGGCAATCAGCTGGATGAAGTCAGATCAGAACTTTTGAATGCTGAAATAATCATCATTGACGAAGTGTCTATGGTGTCAAGACATCTCTTTGCATATGTAGATGCAAGACTCAAACAGATCAAAGGGACTCAGAGACCCTTTGGAGGCATGTCAGTCATTGCTGTCGGAGACTTCTATCAGCTACCCCCAGTGCGACAGTCTAAACCTCTCTGTGTGCACGACCCGTCCGAGATCGACCTGTGGCGGGAGCATTTTCAGATGATCACTCTGACTGAGATTATGCGTCAGAAAGATGATGTTGTCTTTGCTGAGATGCTGAACAGAATTCGTGTGAAAGGAAAGTTGGATGAGCTTTGCGAAGCAGATAGAGATTTGTTGTCAGAGGCCATAACTGAACCAGCCCTTTGTCCGACTGATGCGTTGCACATTTTTGCAACTAATAAAGAAGTGGATGCACACAACTCTTCAACACTGGCTCTGCTCCATACTCATGTCATTGACATCCATGCAGATGATTATAGAAAAGATCCTAGAACTGGCAGAATGGCACTTCAAGACAGACCATTGAAAGGAGGTAAAAACGAGTTACCAGACACACTGAAGGTTGCAGAAGGAGCTCGTGTCATGCTCACCAGAAACATTGACATACAAAATGGTTTGGTTAATGGCGCATTTGGAATACTACTTAGAGTAGTTTACTCTGAAAATGACCAACACATCATCAAGCTTGGACTTAAAATGGATAATGAGACATCTGGAAAGAATAACCGCACACCAGCAGACGACATGGTGTACATTGAGAGAGCTGAAGAGAATCTGAAGCAGAAAGGAGTGGTACGAAGACAGTTCCCAGTGAAGCTGGCCTTTGCATGTACAATACATAAGGTACAGGGTATGACAACCACATTAGCTGTTGTCTCTCTTAAGAGCATTTTTGAGCCTGGCATGGCCTACGTAGCTGTCAGTAGAGTGACGTCTCTCAGTGGACTGTATCTTCTTGATATGGAGGAGAAAAAAATATTCACCAACCCAGAAATCACTGCAGCGCTTGAGAACATGAGACAAGCCAACCTTGATGACATGATGCCTCTTCTACACGTGAGACAAACACTGAGCAGGTCAGACGTTTTCACCATTGTTCATCATAATACAGAGGGACTGCCAGCTCACATTAATGACATCAAGAGTCACCATGAATTGTGTCTAGCAGATGTTTTGTGCCTAACAGAAACACACCTGCGGGGCTCTTTTGTCGCAGAGAGTCTCCACTTGGAAAATTACAATTTGTTCAAACGCAACAGACACCTGTCCTACACAAACTTTCCCCAGATGACAAACAGAAGTGGTGGTGGAGTTGCTGTTTATGTGAAAAGTGACATTCAAGTGCATGAAAAACAGTACATCCATAATGTAACTGACCTTGAATTTCTGGCTTTAAAGGTTGAAGCACCAGTCAGTGCTCTGATTGCAGTTGTGTACAGACCTCCAGACTACACTCTGAGGCCATTCCTGAAAAACCTGGTAAGCCTATTAGACTCATTAGAGATCATGGACTGTCATCCCATCATAGTTTGTGGTGATTTTAATGAGAATGTTTTATCCAGTGCAAACAAACCAATCCTGGAGCTGTTTGAGTCTAGGGGATACGCACAGGTCGTCACTGCCCCTACCACAGAGAAGAACACACTGCTTGACCTAATTTTCATTTCTCAGCCAGAGCAATGTCTCCATTCTGGAGTCATGAAGACCTACCATAGTTACCATGACCCTGTATACTGTGTATTGTCCTGTGATGATTCATGATCTAGATCTTTGAATACAGTAAGTAATTTCTATATTTTTGAATGACATAAGAAAGTAGAGCGATATTTAAAAGTTGGCTTAAGAAAAAACGCCCTGCATTGCAGTATAATGTTTGAATTGTTTACATAAAATACAATTAAATGAATTAAGTAATGATATCAGTAAAAGATGACAATTTTATTTATTACAGAAAATCTAAAAATCACCTACAGTAATCTATGAATGTCAGAAAAATCAAATATACCAGTTTAAAACGAACAGTGTAGGCATATCCTCTCTGCAGCCAGGCTTCAAAATCCTGCCAGGCTGCCCCAGTCTCACTGTGGCTGGGAGGGAGGGAGGGTGGACCAGAGGATTGCCCAAACAACGCATATATGTTCAACAGCTTCTTCGTTGTTTCTGGGAGAACAACACAGACTAAAGGTTTAAAATACCTAATTACAGCAATAATGACAGTTAAGCCACTTTATGTGTGCCTTTATTTTAAAATACTATTTACAAAAATGTTATTGATTTTGGTTTGTTATAATCTTTAAACTTTTTCAAAAGTATACGATTATATTTTTGGATAAATCTTACGATGAAACATACATTTTTATGAGCTTTTATCATGTTTCAGCCAGTGCATTTATCAGGGTGGGTCTGGGATGATAAATGCACTGGCTGATAAATGCACACTTCTGGCCAGAAGTGTTTCAGCAGTGTCACATATGTACTACATATGTTACACTTGCTTTCTGTTACCAGCTGATACCCTACATTTGTATAGACATTGGACCTTGTGAGGCTGGGGAGTTGAGTGGGTAGGTGGGAGTTGAGTGGGGGGGGAGGGGTGCGGTGGGAGGTTGTTAGGTTTTTGTTTTTTTGTTTTTTTTAAGAGAGACACAGTCCTCCTGTGTCTTCTTCAAGCTTAAAAGCGTAAAAGCCAACAGTGTGAAGCACATAGCAGCCAGAAACTGTAATGCCACAGATCAGAGAGGCTTCATCATCACCATCTTCATTGCCGTACGACCAGAGTGTGAGACTTCACATCTGGAGCACAGGAGACATTCTGTCTTCCTTCTAGCTTGTCCCACAAGCAGTCGGTGAGATTTACTCGCATCAAAAAGGGTTAATGACATAATTTCCATTAAAACATGTATTAAGTTTTTGTAAAGTGTTTAAATTGTGTTTTCACCTGACCTTAGGAGTGTAGATTGTAATGTCTGTACTCAGGTGTTTCCCTCTGTGATCCATCCCTTTCAGAGCTGAGACACTCAGGACTGAACAGACTGCACAGTTTCTGTGACTGAGCCTCCAAAACACCTTCTTTGAAACCACACATGACAGAAGGGCTTCATATTTGCAGCAGCACTACTACAGGTATTCAGTTTATTACAGGATGTGTTTGTTACAGGACCAGCTCTAAGTGCACACTACCTAATATATACACCTTTCTGTTCATTACAAACCAACTATTCTGGATCATATGGCCAGTTGGCAGGAATGCTGCTTCAGGAAAACATCCCTGGAGATCACCATCATTGTCAGACTGACTGTGCCTCCTCTGTGCAGTGTCAAGAGCCTCCCTAAATGAGTGTGTAAGTTAACATATTCATTATTTTATTCCCTTTGACAAGACAAGTATCACTGATATTTACATTTACAACTACATATGTTCCTGTTTTCTGCTCTTCTTTCAAGGCCTCAGCTATCCTGCGTCTGTGCTGCTTGCCACACATCAAACACTGGCTGGATGACAGGGAGGATCCACTCTGAAGTCACTGGACATGATGAGGATCATCTGGGACTTTATAGTTTCACAGAAACGTTGTGCTCTTTGATTACAGGTTTTAAATGGACATAATGACTGCCTCTCTCTGATCAACAGGCTAAAGGATTGTTTTCATTATTAGAGCTCTGTACAGTGTATGCTTATTTACTATTTCAACACAGAGCAAACCTTTATTTATTTATTTAACATATTTTTATTTGTTTTAGTGTTGAATTAACTGTGGGGATTTTTTCAAGTGGGCACTCGGGATGTCATATGACCAGAAATGTGGTAACTGGAATTCAACAGTATGGAAAAAAAATTTGCTAAGAACAAAACACACACAAAACCCCCAAGAGAACTCAAATTCATTCCATGTAATCCAATCTAAAACATTTTAAACTGCTGAACAGCAAAACAAACAGTATTTTAAAAAAAACAAAACAGTGTTAACAGAATGATTATGATGAGTTTTTACCAAAGTTTCAGGTCACATGGCACAACTAGTGTGTAGTGTGGGGTATCAGCTGGTAAGTATAGGTTTTTTTATATTTGTGTCCTTAGAGTTCAGATGGATAAAGCCTTGTGTATAATAATTAGTCATAAACACAACTCAAAGGCAGGGACTTACTGAGATAACTAAATTTGGGACTTTGTGTCTGAGCCCAGGTTAAAACACTGTGTAAAAAAGCATTTAGTGGCATGGCTGAACAATGCTGTAAACTATTGATACTTATTTATCCATGTTCACAAAAAGGACTAATGTGTTTATTTGATTATTTGTATGTGTTAAACTGTGTCACCACCTTAGGCTTTCATTTGAATTTACTCAAAAATCTCTATACAGTTCTCTTTTACCACTGTGTGGACTCTGTTTACATTAAAACACAAAAAAGAATGAGTAATAAAAAGATGTGTAGACAGATCAGTAGATTAAGAAGACTGATAGAAACAGCTGTTCAGCCATGTTCTAAGAAACCAACACAATTTAAAGGTTCAGGGTTGTGGTTTTAAAAGTTTTCATGTATTTCATACGTTGCTTAATATTTTTATTTAGTTATTTAATTTAGTTATTTTTATTTATTCTACCAATCATTTTCAGAAAGGAGCTGTAAAATATGACTTAAGATTTTTATGTTATTTTTTTATGACATACAAAACAAATTGATGTATATAATACTATTAAACATAATATACACAATATGTCTGAAAAACATTATGCTGCATATTAAAGTTTGTATTTTCTCCAGAATGTTTGTTCATCTTTTAAGTTCATTTCAACAAATTTGTTTTTACATTTATTTTTAATAAGTTATTTTTTTTAATGAATTGGAGATTTATAATACATAATTCCACTTTTTAAGTGATTAGAAGACTATAAACTTTTAATATTAATTCAGAGGTTTTCTGACTCTAAATTTTCTTTTGTCAATACTCATCTTTTTCTAATGTTCAGCTATTTTCCAAATTCTTCCTTTGTGTAAACATCAGCTTTTAGCAGTTCAGCACTTTTGTTTTCAGGTTAAAAATTCATTTTTTTAATCTCATTCAACATTTTTAACTTAATTTCATCAATTAATTCATTTCAGTGCATACATTCAGATTCAAGCATTCACACTGCAGTTTCTTCAGAAAATGCACTTTCTAGTTCTATTTTTTTATTTTATTATTATTATATGTTCCGTACGTTTTTTGTACTCCATCTCCTTCAAAACCGTTCAACTTAGAAAAACCATTCAAACACCGTTAGATTCCTCTTCTTTTGGACATGACTGCTTCTATTTTTCTCATTTTTAACATTTATATTTTTAATTTTATTCAACTTTTTTCAACAAAAATTTCCCATGTATTTCAATGGGGAGACTCTTCAAATCCTCATTCAACTTACTCATTTTTCAAATCTAACTACTTCCACATACATTGACATAGAGCCACCATTCAAAATTTAAAACGAAGCCAAGACATTCAACTATTCAACTTGTATTTATCTTTTCAATATCTATTATACTTTTTCTTCAGTTCCAGTTTAAGTTTCATGATGTTTTTTCAGCCGTTTCAGAGTTTATAATGGGAGTGTATGGGACGGAATGTTGGCGCTAGAGTGAGACAGCTCAACTGCTAGAGTGAGAGGAGCGAAAAAATTAATCTTAAAATCTTTTTTAAAAACTGCTGCTGTGTCCGCAGCGTTTGCTCTACAGGTATGATTTTACCCTCAAAACGTAGCCATCGCTGTCCTCTTTCATCCAATGTGTTTATTATTGTACTAGGTGTTATGGTTCTTTCATAAATGTCACCAATGCACAGCCTCCTCCCTCCAACTCTTCCATAGACTCTAATGTTAAAATGGCTCAGAAGGTTCATTTGAAAATCAGAAGAGCATGGTGTCTTTACACTGTCACCACGTCCATATAATAAACTCCACAGGCATGAAAACTGAGAATTCAGTAGACCAGACATTGCTGCCGCTCACGGTGAAAGAATTTTGTCAATACGACCTGTACTTTTAATTTGGGAACGATTTGTTTCGACCTGACTTTTCTGTTCATTTTAAGCATCAAAAGTGAGGCGCAGGTCTGTGTGCTTGTCACACCTGGCTGCCTAACGAGCTCTGCCTGCCACTATGCCAAGATTCATCTTAAACACTTCTCTTTCAACTGCTGCTGTGTCCACAGCGTTTGCTCTACAGGTATGATTTTACCCTCAAAACGTAGCCATCGCTGTCCTCTTTCATCCAATGTGTTTATTATAGTAATAGGTGTTATGGTTCTTTCATAAATGTCACCAATGCACAGCCTCCTCCCTCCAACTCTTCCATAGACTCTAATGTTAAAATGGCTAAGAAAGTTCGTTTGAAAATCAGAAGTACAGGCTTTCTTTACACTGTCACCACGTCCATATAATAAACTCCACAGGCATGAAAACTGAGAATTATGTAGACTAGACATTGCTGCCGCTTACGGTGAAAGAATTTTGTCGATACAACGTGTACTTTTCATTTGGGAAGAATTTGTTTGGGGCTGACTTTTCTGTTCATTTTAAGCAGCAAAAGTGAGGTGCATGTCTGTATGCCTGTGTATGGAGCCATTGGGTGAAGTCACTACAGCAACTAGGCTCACACCTGCCTGCCTAACGAGCTCTGTCTCACTCTGCCAAGATTCATCTTAAACACTTCTCTTTGAACGACTTCTGTGTCCACAGTGTTTGCTCTACAGCCATCATTTTACCCTCAAAACGTAGCCATCATTCTTCTCTTTCCAACACTGTGGCCCTTTCTCAATTCTCAAGGACGCAAGTACGTACTCGCGTTCTCGGCGGGTACGTACTCGCCGAGAACGCACGGGAGTACGGACTCGCCGAGAACGCGAGCACGGACTCGCGATTTGTACAATTGGAACACCAGCGTACTTGATGATGTCACAGATCCGGAGTTTTTACTGCCGTCCTTAATTTAACTGTGAGTAATATGTTATGAAGCTTAACTTTAATCACAGCCAAACCGGTTTACTCAGGAACAAATAAAACACTGAAATAAACCAAACATTAACATTTAGAAGTGATCTAAGTGACTTATATATCATGTTTAACCTCAGTAGTGAAATCTCTATTAATAAAAATAGTGTACATGTACATACGTGTACATACCTTAATAAAAACAAGCAGGTGAGATGTTAGAACGCTTTTATTTTTATTTTAGTGGACACTCAATACAATAGACAACTACTGGGGTTTGGGGTTTGTTTAACCTGAGTAGCGAAAAGACCGCGGGGGGGTTGAAAACGATCTGCCGGGAGTCGGCTGTTCTCGCCGGCTGTAATAATCCTCGACCTCGCTGTCTGCTATGGAGCTGGCGGGTCACAGACGTCTCCGAAAACGTCGGACCTCGTTTGGAAATATATGATATCTTGATAAACTGAGCAGATATTCGAAGTTTACACAGCAACATTCTCGCTTGAAAAGAACTTAAAAGTTTATTTTGTGACCCAGAAAGAGTAATATTTAAAAGTTTTTAGACCCGCTCGTCCGCCATTGCCGCGTTTGAGTTTTGGACGAAATGCATTCTGGGATATTTAGCTGTACCAAGTCCACACAAGTCACCACCGATGCATGCTCGATAAAACGGGCGGAGCGAAAACACATCCGGGACTTTTTCGCGTTCTCGGCTTGATGCGTACTTCGAATTGGAACAGTACTTTGTCTCCGACTGATGACGTATCACGAGTACACGAGAACGCAAGTACGCACAAGTACGCATATTGAGAAAGGGCCTGTGTCTTTCAAAGCTCAGAGATGTAAACTTTTTAAACTGTGTGGATCCAAGTGGAGGGATCACATTTTAGTCATTCAGTGATTCAAAGAATATGAACTTTTAATATTCATTCAGATGTTTTCTGACTCTAAATTGTGTTTTCTCATTTCTTAGGTTTTCTAATTCACAATTAAAACAGTTTTAGCTATTTTCCAACTTCTTCTGTGTGAATGTCAGCTTTTAGCAGTTCAGCACTTTTGTTTTCAGGCGAAAATTTCTGTATTTTTCATTTCATTCAAAATTTTTAACTTAAATCAAGCAATTAATTCATTTCAGTGCATACATTCAGATTCAAGCATTCACACTGCAGTTTCTTCAGAAAATGCACTTTCTAGTTAGTGTGAATGCTTGTAAAAGCATTCACAGTATTGTTCTTCTAATCTTTATTAGTGTGAATGCTTGTAAAAGCATTCACAGTATTGTTGTTGTAATCTTTATTAGTGTGAATGCTTGTAAAAGCATTCACAGTATTGTTCTTCTAATCTTTATTCTATTTTATTCTGTATTCCGTACGTTTTTTGTACTGTATCTCCTTCAAAACCGTTCAACTTAGAAAAACCATTCAAACACCATTAGATTCCTCTTCTTTTGGACATGACTGCTTCTATTTTTCTCATTTTTAACATTTATATTTTTAAAATTATTCAACTTTATTCAACAAAAATTTCCCATGTATTTCAATGGAGAGACCCTTCAAATTCTTATTCAACTTACTCTTCTTTAAACTGTATCTACTTTCACATACATTGACGTAGAGCCTTCATTCAAACTTTAAAACGAAGACAAGACATTCAACTATTCAACTTGTATTTATCTTTTCAATATCTATTATACTTTTTCTTCAGTTCCAGTTTAAGTTTCATGATGTTTTTTCACCCGTTTCAGAGTTTATAATGGGTGTGTATGGGACGGAATGTTGGCGCTAGAGTGAGACAGCTCAACTGCTAGAGTGAGAGGAGCGAAAAAATTAACCTTGAAATCTTCTCTTTAAACTGCTGCTGTGTCCACAGCGTTTGCTCTACAGGTATGATTTTACCCTCAAAACGTAGCCATCGCTGTCCTCTTTCATCCAATGTGTTTATTATTGTACTAGGTGTTATGGTTCTTTCATAAATGTCACCAATGCACAGCCTCCTCCCTCCAACTCTTCCATAGACTCTAATGTTAAAATGGCTCAGAAGGTTCATTTGAAAATCAGAAGAGCATGGTGTCTTTCCACTGTCACCACGTCCATATAATAAACTCCACAGGCATGAAAACTGAGAATTCAGTAGACCAGACATTGCTGCCGCTCACGGTGAAAGAATCTTGTCAATACGACCTGTACTTTTCATTTGGGAATGACTTGTTTCGGGCTGACTTTTCTGTTCATTTTAAGCAGCAAAAGTGAGGCGCATGTCTGTGTGCTTGTCACACCTGCCTGCCTAACGAGCTCTGCCTGCCACTATGCCAAGATTCATCTTAAACACTTCTCTTTGAACGACTTCTGTGTCCACAGTGTTTGCTCTACAGCCATCATTTTACCCTCAAAACGTAGCCATCATTCTTCTCTTTCCAACACCGTGTCTTTGAAAGCTCAGAGATGTAAACTTTTTAAACTGTGTGGATCCAAGTGGAGGGATCACATTTAAGTCATTCAGTGATTCAAAGAATATGAACTTTTAATATTCATTCAGATGTTTTCTGACTCTAAATTTTTTTTCTCATTACTTAGGTTTTTCTAATTTACATTTAAAACATTTTCAGCTATTTTCCAACTTTTTCTGTGTAAACGTCAGCTACAATAAGTTCTGCACTTTTGTTTTCAGGTTAAATTCTGTTTTTTGTTTTGTTTTTTATTTCATTCAAACTTTTTAATTTAAAATTCAGCAATTAATTCATTTCAGTGCATACATTCAGATTCAAGCATTCACACTGCAGTTTCTTCAGAAAATGCACTTTCTAGTTAGTGTGAATGCTTGTAAAAGCATTCACAGTATTGTTCTTCTAATCTTTATTATTATTTTCTTTTCCGTACGTTTTTCGCCGTCTATCTCCTTCAAAACCGTTCAACTTAGAAAAACCATTCAAACACCATCAGATTCCTCTTCTTTTGGAAAGGTGTGCTTCTATTTTTTTCATTTTTAACATTTATATTTTTAATTTTATTCAACTTTTTTCATCAAAAATTTCCCATGTATTTCAATGGGGAGACCCTTCAAATCCTCATTCAACTTACTCATTTTTAAACTCTTACTACTTCCACATACATTGACATAGAGCAACCATTCAAACTTTAAAACGAAGACAAGACATTCAACTATTCAACTTGTATTTATGTTTTCAATATCTATTATACTTTTTCTTCAGTTCCAGTTTAAGTTTCATTATGTTTTTTCAGCCGTTTCAGAGTTTATAATGGGTGTGTATGGGACGGAATGTTGCCGCTAGAGTGAGACAGCTCAACTGCTAGAGTGAGAGGAGCAAAAAAATTAATCTTAAAATATTTTTTAAAACTGCTGCTGTGTCCGCAGTGTTTGCTCTACATGTATGATTTTACCCTCAAAACGTAGCCATCGCTGTCCTCTTTCATCCAATGTGTTTACTATTGTACTAGGTGTTATGGTTCTTTCATAAATGTCACCAATGCACAGCCTCCTCCCTCCAACTCTTCCGTAGACTCTAATGTTAAAATGGCTCAGAAGGTTCGTTTGAAAACCAGAAGTACAGGCTGTCTTTACACTGTCACCACGTCCATATAATAAACTCCACCGGCATGAAAACTGAGAATTTGGTAGACCAGACATTGCTGGCGCTCACGGTGAAAGAATTTTGTCAATACGACCTGTACTTTTCATTTGGGAGCGATTTGTTTCGGGCTGACTTTTCTGTTCATTTTAAGCAGCAAAAGTGAGGCGCATGTCTGTGTGCGTGTCACACCTGCCTGCTTAACGAGCTCTGCCTGCCACTCTGCCAAGATTCATCTTAAACACTTCTCTTTCAACTGCTGCTGTGTCCACAGTGTTTGCTCTACAGCCATCATTTTACCCTCAAAACGTCGCCATCGTTGTTCTCTTTCCAACACTGTGTCTTTCAAAGCTCAATCATTTAAAAATTTTAATCTGTGTGGATCCAATTGGAGGGATCACATTTTAGTCATTCAGTGATTCAAAGAATATGAACTTTTAATATTCATTCAGATGTTTTCTGACTCTAAATTTTTTTTTCTCATTACTTAGGTTTTTCTAATTTACATTTAAAACATTTTCAGCTATTTTCCAACTTTTTCTGTGTAAACGTCAGCTATAATAAGTTCTGCACTTTTGTTTTCAGGTTAAATTCTGTTTTTTGTTTTGTTTTTTATTTCATTCAAACTTTTTAATTTAAAATTCAGCAATTAATTCATTTCAGTGCATACATTCAGATTCAAGCATTCACACTGCAGTTTCTTCAGAAAATGCACTTTCTAGTTAGTGTGAATGCTTGTAAAAGCATTCACAGTATTGTTGTTGTAATCTTTATTCTATTTTATTATTATTATTATAGATTCCGTACGTTTTTTGTACTCTGTCTCCTTCAAAACCGTTCAACTTAGAAAAACCATTCAAACATCGTTAGATTCCTCTTCTTTTGGACATCACTGCTTCTATTTTTCTCATTTTTAACATTTATATTTTTAATTTTATTCAACTTTTTTCAACAAAAATTTCCCATGTATTTCAATGGGGAGACCCTTCAAATTCTCATTCAACTTACTCCTCTTTAAACTGTATCTACTTCCACATACGTTGACATAGAGCCACCATTCAAACTTTAAAACGAAGACAAGACATTCAACTATTCAACTTGTATTTATCTTTTCAATATCTATTATACTTTTTCTTCAGTTCCAGTTTAAGTTTCATGATGTTTTTTCACCCGTTTCAGAGTTTATAATGGGTGTGTATGGGACGGAATGTTGGCGCTAGAGTGAGACAGCTCAACTGCTAGAGTGAGAGGAGCGAAAAAATTAATCTTAAAATCTTTTTTAAAAACTGCTGCTGTGTCCGCAGCGTTTGCTCTACAGGTATGATTTTACCCTCAAAACGTAGCCATCGCTGTCCTTCTTCATCCAATGTGTTTACTATTGTACTAGGTGTTATGGTTCTTTCATAAATGTCACCAATGCACAGCCTCCTCCCTCCAACTCTTCCATAGACTCTAATGTTAAAATGGCTCAGAAGGTTCGTTTGAAAATCAGAAGAGCATGGTGTCTTTCCACTGTCACCACGTCCATATAATAAACTCCACAGGCATGAAAACTGAGAATTCAGTAGACCAGACATTGCTGCCGCTCACGGTGAAAGAATTTTGTCAATACGACCTGTACTTTTCATTTGGGAACGATTTGTTTGGGGCTGACTTTTCTGTTCATTTTAAGCAGCAAAAGTGAGGCGCATGTCTGTGTGTGTGTCACACCTGCCTGCCTAACGAGCTCTCTCTCACTGTGCCAAGATTCATCTTAAACACTTCTCTTTCAACTGCTACTGTGTCCACAGTGTTTGCTCTACAGCCATCATTTTACCCTCAAAACGTCGACATCGTTGTTCTCTTTCCAACACTGTGTCTTTCAAAGCTCAAACATTTAAAAAATTTAAACTGTGTGGATCCAAGTGGAGGGATCACATTTTAGTCATTCAGTGATTCAAAGAATATGAACTTTTAATATTCATTCAGATGTTTTCTGACTCTAAATTGTGTTTTCTCATTTCTTATGTTTTTCTAATATACAATTAAAACATATTCAGCTGTTTTCCAACTTCTTCTGTGTGGCTGTCAGGTTTAGCAGTTCAGCCCTTTTGTTTTCAGGTTAAAATTTCTGTATTTTTCATCTCATTCAACATTTTTAACTTAAAATTCAGCAATTAATTCATTTCAGTGCATACATTCAGATTCAAGCATTCACACTGCAGTTTCTTCAGAAAATGCACTTTCTAGTTTATTAGTGTGAATGCTTGAAAAGCATTCACAGTATTGTTCTTCTACATCTTTATTATTATTAGTGTGAATGCTTGAAAAGCATTCACAGTATTGTTCTTCTAATCTTTATTCTTCTATTTTATTATTATTATTATATATTCCGTACGTTTTTTGTAGTCCTACTCCTTCAAAACCGTTCAACTTAGAAAAACCATTCAAACACCATTAGATTCCTCTTCTTTTGGACATGACTGCTTGTATTTTTCTCATTTTTAACATTTATATTTTTAAAATTATTCAACTTTATTCAACAAAAATTTCCCATGTATTTCAATGGAGAGACCCTTCAAATTCTCATTCAACTTACTCCTCTTTAAACTCTTACTACTTCCACATACATTGACATAGATCCACCATTCAAACTTCAAAACGAAGCCAAGACATTCAACTATTCAACTTGTATTTATCTTTTCAATATCTATTATACTTTTTCTTCAGTTCCAGTTTAAGTTTCATCCTTTTTTTCAGCCGTTTCAGAGTTTATAATGGGTGTGTATGGGATGGAATGTTGGCGCTAGAGTGAGACAGCTCAACTGTTAGAGTGAGAGGAGGGGGGGAATTTATCTTAAAATCTTTTTTTAAAACTGCAGCTGTGTCCACAGGGTTTGCTCTACAGCCATCATTTTACCCTCAAAACGTAGCCATCGCTGTCCTCTTTCATCCAATGTGTTTACTATTTTAATAGGTGTTATGGTTCTTTCATAAATGTCACCAATGCACAGCCTCCTCCCTCCAACTCTTCCATAGACTCTAATGTTAAAATGGCTCAAAAGGTTCGTTTGAAAACCAGAAGTACAGGCTGTCTTTACACTGTCACCACGTCAATATAATAAACTCCACCGGCATGAAAACTGAGAATTCAGTAGACTAGACATTGCTGCCCCTCACGGTGAAAGAATTTTGTCAATACGACCTGTACTTTTCATTTGGGAACGATTTGTTTCGGCCTGACTTTTCTGTTCATTTTAAGCAGCAAAAGTGAGGTGCATGTCTGTGTGTATGCCATTGGGTGCAGTCACTATAGCAACCAGGCTCACACCTGCCTGCTTAACGAGCTCTCTCTCACTCTGCCAAGATTAAACCTACAAATGTCTACTGCATCTAAGCAGTTGTAGTAAGATGAACTTTTTCAATAGGTACAATAAGACAGATTTGACAGGGTTTTGCCACAGATTAATAGTTTGTCAGTAGTTAGTATATGCCAACTAAGTAGAGCATTGTGATTGGGACACAGGCTTTTCATATCTGGGCAGTTGGAGTCAGTTGATGATTTTAAAATCATTCTTTCTGACTGGATAATTAAAGCTCACAGCATCTACCTGTCTGTAGTTGATTTTTCCACATTTTAACTAACGTTTAACTAATCTAATCTCATTTAATGTCTCTGTTTATAGTCTGTATAGTTTATCTCCCCACTAACACACTTAAAGTAGTCTTAAAATAAAACCTACAAAACAGTTCGAGATGAAATACTTTTTATTTGCTCATGTAATTCCAGTTGCCCTATTTTTCTGTATGTCACTCATTCGCTTATACTCGGGCAAAAAGTACCAATTTGTACACTAGTCTAGTGTATTTTTTTCCCTTTATCTTTCTATGTCTCTCTCACACAGACATGTATATGCTCATTATTGCTGTTCAAACTGATGGTCAAATTTCCAAGCACCACCTGAACGCCTCATCTGTTTTTAACCCATCACTGGACCAACTGTCTCATTCCGCTTTGCTCTCTGCTGTGGTAAGTACAGTATACTCAGTACTGCACTGTTTTACTTTTATGATGGTAAAAATAGATGTTTGACATTTAAACTCACACATCAAGTCGAACAGAGTTCAAAGAATAGATAAAGAAAGAAAAAAGAATAACCTTCGCTATCATTTATATACGTTTATGACGTTTTGCTGTTAGCAGCAGTTCTATCGCTAGCTTCAATGCTAATGCTAGCAACAATGCTAACGCTAGCTATAGTGCTAACACTAGCCTTACCAGTTGTTAACTGACAAAAAGAATATTCCTGTGATATTTCTGTGATATTTCTTGGTGGTCAGTGAGACAAAAGTAACAAATGAGCTTTATTATTGCCATTGTGGCTCAGTTTTAAAAGTAAGAGTGTTAGTGCTAGCAGAATTGCTAATGCTAGCTGCAATGCTAACACTAGCGGCAGTGCTAACACTAACTGAAGTGCTAATGCTAGCCGGAATGCTAGCGCTAGCAGCAATGCTAAGGCTAGTAACAGTCTAACAGTAGCCTTACATAAGTGGAAATACTTCAGGTAATTAGTTTGAATTATGAATAAAATGGCTGCTGTTTCTGTTGGTGTGCTGTATTATTATATAACCCGCTGACTATAAGTTCAGTGTATCATGTCGTGTGGGCTTTGTATTTCTGTTAGTCTGATAACACTGTACAGACAACTAACATTATTTCTCGTCTTACACTTTCAGGAACTTGACTCACATCTGTGCTTTGCCTGGTAGGTGTGCACATACTGTAAGAGAAGTAGACCAAAAAAAAATAAATAAAATATGACTAATATAAGCTTTGATGGGTTCAAACTTTGTGCTAGACCTTTTAAACACAATTTTATAATAAATACACATAAGTGCAGCTTAACAATTGGGCTAAAATATTTTTTTCGTACATTTTTGTAGTCACACTACATGTGATTAGTTAATCATATTTGTATTTAGAAATATTATTGCTGAATTTAATTAAATATTTATTCTTTTAAAAAGTGCCCAATTATGCAACTTTTTGCACATGGCAGCCAACAACAGTTTAGCTTGAATATTTGTTTTATCCTTTTCAGTAGTCACAATTAGTTCATACAATTACCATGTGATATAATTTTAATAAAATTATTATTTTTTTCTTGTTTTTTGTTCACAGTGTGCAGAAGAAGAACAAGGACGAGATCTCCAGTCTTCTCTCTCACATCCCAACCCCCCAATCCCTCTATCCTCTGTCCTGCTCCACCTGTTGTCTCTGCCTTCTTTCCATCTGTATTTCACCCTGTGGTTTGTGCGAAATTGTGCCAAACCAAGAATCTTATTGCGGTTTGATTTAAAGCCGTGTCTCTCCTGCTCTGTCTGTTCTCTCTGCTAAATTTTCTCTCTACCTGTTTTTCACTCTTGGCTTGCTGCTGAAAAACGCCAAGCCAATAAAGCAACGAAGAGTGCATAGTTTGCCTCAACCTATGAACAAACTGAACAAACAAAGAAAACTCTACGGTTTGATTTCCAAGCCGTGTCTTTCGTGCTCTGTCTGTTCTCTCTTCTAAATTTTCTCTCTACCTGTTTTTCACTCTTGGCTTGCTGCTGAAAAATGCCAAGCCATTAAAGCAATAAAGAGTGCATATATTGCCTCTACCCTGAGAACGAACTGAACAAACAAAGAAAACTCTAATTCACGGTGTGATTGTGATTTCCAAGCCGTGTCTCTCCTGCTCTGTCTGTTCTCTCTTCTAAATTTTCTCTCTACCTGTTTTTCATTCTGGGCTTGCTGCTAAGTTGTGCCAAGCCAATAAAGAGAGTGCATAATATTCTCTCGACTGATGAACAAACTGTCAACTGAAAGACAACTGTTTCAGACAAATAAAAACTGAAATATAAAAACAAAGACATCTCCTGGTGTGTGCCACTCTTATCTTGTGAACATATTTTCTAAAGACTAAGAAACACTTGCAGGTGTGTGAAAATGCCAAGGAAGCAGAAAAAGTCACAAGCTGCAAAACAACGCTGGAAGAAGTTCCATGAGTTTCACAGTGTACCAATATGTGCACAAGCTGAGTTTGATTTTCCTCAGAGCTCTGCAGAAGACAGTGTTTCTGCAAAGATCAATTCTGACAGTGTTAAACAGGCAGGTCAACATGTTCCTGCACATGTACAACAGGTATCTTATGCTGATGCTATAAAGATTGGACTGCAGCATGAATTTAATGAACAACATGAGGTTTCAAGTCCCCCACAGGTGGGTTATGCTGATTCTTTGAAAAGAGGCTGTCACAGTGATGTGGCACGACCATCTCATGCAGAAAGAGTGAACCTTGAAAATCAGCCCTCTGTGACACATGTCTGTGCATCTCACAGCCAGGCACATCCTAAATATGGAGACTCCAGAAACCACCAGTGCACATGTAACTCTCTCACATTTCTTGCATTCCTTCATGAGAATGAAAACATGACTGCAGCTGACCTTAATCTGGTCTTGGATAAAGGTGATGTGATTTACAAAGAGGCCAAGAAAAGATTTCCTAAAAATATTCATTTGGCAACCGATGAGCTGCCAGACAAAGTTGATGCTCGCAGGTCTATGTATCATGTCGACATGACACAGTCTTCCCGGTATGGGACATTTGAAGAACCTCCAGAGGAAGCAGTAGATACCTTTCTCAGCTTAGAAGCAGGACTGAGCTGCCTGTTGTCAGATGTGCAGTATGCCTTACTGATTATGAGTGGATTGTGTATTGCAGTGTTCAGATCCACATCAGGCAAATATGGTTTCTTTGATCCACACTCCAGAACACCCAGTGGTCTTCCTTTACCACTACAATCACGTAATCGTGGTACAGCAGTGATGCTGAAATTCACACTACTCAGTGACATGATTAAGAGGATCCAAGATTCTTATGAAATGATGGAGATATCACCTTCTTGTAACTATGAGCTGAAGCCTGTGCAATTCTACAGTATGAGCACAGTCAATCTGAGTGATACTATCACAGACACAGTCTGCAGACCAACAGCTGCCACTGCTGTGGGACCTACTGACTCTGATAAAACTGTTGATGAAGCAAACTCCTCTACTCCAAGGAGAAACACAACCACTGATCTGACTGGGAACATCTTTTGTCAAATGTCCATTTGTATGGCACTGGTGAAACAAAAAGAAGTCCACATGACTCAGTTCACATCATATGAAGATCAGAATGAGCCTCCTAATATACCAACTGAAGAACTATGCAGTGAATTAAGTTTCCTTCCATCAAGGGATGCTTTTTTATGTCAATCAAATGCTGCAATAACAAATGTTGCTGCCTGTGATCTTTCTGATATAGTTTTACAAAAACTGAAAAAAGTTAATAAACAACAAAGGCACAAAATGAAAAGAAGATCAATGGCATCAGAGAAACCCAGAAATCAGAGAAAAGAAAACCAAAAAAGGAAAGAACGACAAAAGTATGCTTCAAACAAAGAGTACAAAGAAAAGAAAAAATCTTGCACAAGCGAGGCATATAAAAACAATCCTGAAGTTAGACAGAAACATCAACAATACATTAAAAGATGTTACCATGAGAATGCAGAATTTAGACAGAAACAACAACAGTATGTTAAAAGACGTTACTGTGAGAATGCAGAATTCAGAAAGAAACAACAACAGTATGTTAAAAGACGTTACTGTGAGAATGCTGAATTCAGACAGAAACAACAACAGTATGTTAAAAGACGTTACTGTGAGAATGCTGAATTCAGACAGAAACAACAACAGTATGTTAAAAGACGTTACTGTGAGAATGCAGAATTCAGACAGAAACAACAACAGTATGTTAAAAGACGTTACTGTGAGAATGCTAAAGTTAGACAAAAACAAAAACAATATATTAAAAGACGTTACTATGAGAATACTGATTTCAGAGAGGAGAAAAAAAGCTACACCACTAAAAGGTATCGAGAAAACCCAGAAGTCAGAGAGAGACAGAGATCTCGAGTGACTCAGCGTTATGCACGTGACAACGCATTCAGAGAGAGACACAGACAACTGATGAAACAACTAATGCGAGACAGGTATCAAAGTAATCTTGCATTTAGGATTATGCACAACATGAGATGTGCAATGAAAATAAAAAGGAAATACAGATGGGTGAACAGACAAACCCAAGAGAGTGACAACAGTGTGATCAACGAGGCCATATCTGTGTTCAAATCACAAATCAAAGCTGGACCATCATACCCATGTACTGTATGCTTCAAGGCTTCATTTCCAAACCAAGTGCGACCCTGCAGAAGGTCAAATTATGTGAAAAACCCACATGTGGTTGCAACATGTTTGACAGGAAGGTTTGTTCATGTTTGTGATGAAAACTGCAGAAATGAGCAGTGCAATGTGCCTGATGAGAGAAAGAGAGAGTGGATTTGTCACACCTGCCACAATCATCTTAAAAATGGATCCATGCCAGCACTTGCTGCTGCCAATAAACTGGAGCTTGCTGATATTCCAGCTGAACTGTCTGATCTCAACATACTGGAGAGACATCTCATAGCCAAGTGCATACCATTTGCCAAGATTATTCCTCTTCCCAAAGGCAGACAGAGAGCAATTAGAGGGAATGTGGTCTGTGTCCCATCAGAGGTACAGGAAACTGTTGAAGCACTACCTCGATTGAGAATTAATTCTCAGGTGATGAGAGTAAAACTGAAGAGACGCTTGTCTTACAAAGGTCATCAGCTGTTTCAGACTGTAAGCTGGTCTAAACTTGTGCAAGCACTGCATAAACTCAAGCAGATTCATCCACAGTATAAGGATGTGACCATCAGAGATGATCCTGAGCTCTGTGATCCAACACTTCCTGATGAAGATGAGGAGGAGGATGATGATGAAAACATGAATGAGGACGATTATGATGAGGCTGATTTAATGGAAATTGACAGCTGTGAGAAAAATGCACTGAGTGAAGCACAAAATAAAAATGAACAGGACATTGACATGTTACCCTGTGATGGTGAACAATCACATGAACAGATGAGAGATGATTCAGAGCAAGCAGATGGACTGACTAATGGTGGTTTTGCACTCGAGTCCTGTTTGCAGCCCCCTGATGTGGCTGAGGAGATATTATGTTTCAGTGAAGGAATCTACTCTGTTGCTCCTGCAGAGAGAAACAATCCAATAAGTTTTTTCAAAACACCTAAACTGGAGGCCATGGCCTTCCCTGTGCAGTTTCCTACAGGCCAAAACACACTTGATGAAAGAAGGCTGATCAAAGTATCCCCCAGTGGGTATTTCAAATCAAGACTTTTCTGCATTGATGATCGTTTTGCCAAAGACACAAACTATTTGTTCTTTGCACAGTTTGTGACTGAAATACACTTGGCTACTTCCAGCATGACAATACAGTTAAGGAAGGCAAAGCCTCTGACCAGAGATGGGAGAAAAATAACTTCAGGCATGTTACAAGATAAACATGAGGTGGAGAAACTGGTGCGAAATAAAGATGCAGTGAGATTCATGCAGCCTCTGAGAGGAACCCCAGCCTATTGGGAGAAAACAACAAGAGATCTTTTTGCCATGATCAGACAGTTGGGAACTCCCACGTTCTTTTGCACATTTTCAGCTGCTGAAATGCGCTGGCCTGAAGTGATTGAGGCAATAACAAGGCAGCAAGGTGAACAAGTCAATTTTGAAGGACTCGACTGGTCGGCAAAGTGTGACATCCTGAGAAGCAATCCTGTCACAACAATGCGCATGTTTGACAAGAGAGTTGAAGCATTATTCAGAGATTTACTCTTATCTCCTGCAGAGCCACTTGGCAAAGTCATTGACTACTTTTACAGAGTTGAGTTTCAGCACAGAGGAAGCCCACACATACACTGTCTCCTGTGGGTAGAAGGTGCTCCTGTGTTTGAGGAGGATGATGAGCAAACTGTTGTGGATTTTATAAACAAATACATCACAGCTCAGCTGCCTGATCCACATAAACAACCTGAACTGTACAAGAAAGTAACAGAAGTGCAAAAACATAGTAAGAACCACACAAAGACGTGCTTTAGGAGTTTAAGCTCCGGGTGCCGTTTTGGTTTTCCTAAACCACCCTGCAATGAGACAATGATCACAAGACCCAGTGAGGATGATGCACTGGAAGTAGAAACAGCAAAGAACAAGCTCAGACCACTGAACCAGCTGCTGAATGAGCCTGAAACTGCTTCCATGAGTTTAGAGCAGCTCTTGGCAAGATGCAAGTTGACACATGCAGAATATGAGAGATACCTGAATAAAATGAACACAAGGAGTACGATCATACTAAAGCGTGATCCAAAAGACTCTTGGATAAACGGCTATAATCCACATCTGCTTGAAGCCTGGAACAGTAATATCGACATAAGCTTTGTTTTAGATGCTTTCGGCGCTGCAAATTATTTAATGAAATATATATCAAAAAAAGAGGGCGGGCTATCTGAGTACCTGAAAACTGTCATTGAGAACTCCCATAAGGACAGTGTAAATGAGTGCGATGAAATGAGAGCCGTCATGCAGGCATATTCAAAGAAGCGAGAGATCAGTGCACAGGAGTGCGTTGCTCGTGCATGTGGTCTTCACATGAAGCAATGTTCACGTGCTGTAATATTCATACCAACAGATGATAATCCTGTGAAAATGAGTCGTCCCCTGTCAGTTCTGGACAACACAACACCCGAGTCTTCCAATGTTTGGATGACATCTTTGAATGACAAATACAAAGCCAGACCTGAAACACCAGAGTTTGAGGAGATGTGCATGGCAGACTTTGCTGCTACTTGCAGGATTGTCTATGGCCAACAGACAAAAGGTAAAGATGTTTTGCCCCTTCTCAATGAGATAGGATTTGTGCAAAGGCGCAAAAACGATAAGCCTGCTATCATCAGATTTCACCGCTGCTCACAAGAAAAACATCCAGAGCAATATTACGGAAGACTGCTTAAACTTTACCTTCCTCATCGTTCAGACCACGAACTGAAAACACCATCGTTGCCAACCTATCAGGCTTTCTATGGTGCTGGCTGTGTACAGCTACCAGGTACTGACCGTCTTGAGTACGTGCAACACATTGTCAAAAGAAACAGAGAAAAATATGAGAAAAACAGTGAGGAGATCGAGAGCGCTGTTGAGGAATATGAGCAGAACAGAGGTGTGACTGACGAATGGTGTAATCTGGCACCTGAATCAGATCTCGTAAGGTTGCCACTTGTTGAACAAGAAAGAGAGCGAGACAATGAAAATGAACAGGAAGATGTGCCCGACTACAGCCGTCAGGCTGATGCTTCAACAGAAGTCAGAGCCATCAGGGAACCCCCTGCTATTGATCCCACATTGTTACGTCAGATGTTTCAGAATCTGAATAAGAAGCAAGCCTGCATATTTTATGCAGTTAGAGACTGGTGCATTAAAAGAGTCTGTGCTCTAAATCCAGAGCAGTTTTTCTTTTATATTAATGGTGGTGCTGGAACAGGAAAATCACATCTTATCAAATGCATCTACTCAGAAGCATCTAAGATACTGAGCAAAGTGCCCAGATACGCAGACGACGTTGACATATCAAAACCCACTGTCCTGTTAACTGCTTTCACTGGGACTGCAGCATTTAACATTTCTGGAACAACACTGCATTCTCTTCTCAAGCTGCCTAGAAGCTTAAAACCTCCCATTCAGGGACTTGGCAATCAGCTGGATGAAGTCAGATCAGAACTTTTGAATGCTGAAATAATCGTCATTGACGAAGTGTCTATGGTGTCAAGACATCTCTTTGCATATGTAGATGCAAGACTCAAACAGATCAAAGGGACTCGGAGACCCTTTGGAGGCATGTCAGTCATTGCTGTTGGAGACTTCTATCAGCTACCCCCAGTGCGACAGTCTAAACCTCTCTGTGTGCACGACCCGTCTGAGATCGACCTGTGGCGGGAGCATTTCCAAATGATCACTCTGACTGAGATTATGCGTCAGAAAGATGATGTTGTCTTTGCTGAGATGTTGAACAGAATTCGTGTGAAAGGAAAGTTGGATGAGCTTTGCGAAGCAGATAGAGATTTGTTGTCACAAGCCATAACTGAACCAGCCCTTTGTCCGACTGATGCGTTGCACATTTTTGCAACTAATAAAGAAGTGGATGCACACAACTCTTCAACACTGGCTCTGCTCCATACTCATATCATTGACATCCATGCAGATGATTATAGAAAAGATCCTAGAACTGGCAGAATGGCACTTCAAGACAGACCATTGAAAGGAGGTAAAAACGAGTTACCAGACACGCTGAAAATTGCAGAAGGAGCTCGTGTCATGCTCACCAGAAACATTGACATACAAAATGGTTTGGTTAATGGCGCATTTGGAATACTACTTAGAGTAGTTTACTCTGAAAATGACCAACACATCATCAAGCTTGGACTTAAAATGGATAATGAGACATCTGGAAGGAATAACCGCACACCAGCAGACGACATGGTGTACATTGAGAGAGCAGAAGAGAATCTGAAGCAGAAAGGAGTGGTACGAAGACAGTTCCCAGTGAAGCTGGCCTTTGCATGTACAATACATAAGGTACAGGGTATGACAACCACATCAGCTGTTGTCTCTCTTAAGAGCATTTTTGAGCCCGGCATGGCCTACGTAGCTGTCAGTAGAGTGACGTCTCTCAGTGGACTGTATCTTCTTGATATGGAGGAGAAAAAAATATTCACCAACCCAAAAATCACTGCAGCGCTTGAGAACATGAGACAAGCCAACCTTGATGACATGATGCCTCTTCTACACGTGAGGCAAACACTGAGCAGGTCAGACGTTTTCACCATTGTTCATCATAATACAGAGGGACTGCCAGCTCACATTAATGACATCAAGAGTCACCATGAATTGTGTCTAGCAGATGTTTTGTGCCTAACAGAAACACACCTGCGGGGCTCTTTTGTCGCAGAGAGTCTCCACTTGGAAAATTACAATTTGTTCAAACGCAACAGACACCTGTCCTACACAAACTTTCCCCAGATGGCAAACAGAAGTGGTGGTGGAGTTGCTGTTTATGTGAAAAGTGACATTCAAGTGCATGAAAAACAGTACATCCATAATGTAACTGACCTTGAATTTCTGGCTTTAAAGGTTGAAGCACCAGTCAGTGCACTGATTGCAGTTGTGTACAGACCTCCAGACTACACTCTGAGGCCATTCCTGAAAAACCTGGTAAGCCTATTAGACTCATTGGAGATCATGGACTTTCATCCCATCATAGTTTGTGGTGATTTTAATGAGAATGTTTTATCCAGTGCAAACAAACCAATCCTGGAGCTGTTTGAGTCTAGGGGATACGCACAGGTTATCACTGCCCCTACCACAGAAAAGAACACACTGCTTGACCTAATTTTCATTTCTCAGCCAGAGCGATGTCTCCATTCTGGAGTCATGAAGACCTACCATAGTTACCATGACCCTGTATACTGTGTATTGTCCTGTGATGATTCATGATCTAGATCTTTGAATACAGTAAGTAATTTCTATATTTTTGAATGACATAAGAAAGTAGAGCGATATTTAAAAGTTGGCTTAAGAAAAAACGCCCTGCATTGCAGTATAATGTTTGAATTCTTTTACATAAAATACAATTAAATGAATTAAGTAATGATATCAGTAAAAGATGACAATTTTATGTATTACAGAAAATCTAAAAATCAGTAATCTATGAATGTCAGAAAAATCAAATATACCAGTTTAAAACGAACAGTGTAGGCATATCCTCTCTGCAGCCAGGCTTCAAAATCCTGCCAGGCTGCCCCAGTCTCACTGTGGCTGGGAGGGAGGGAGGGTGGACCAGAGGATTGCCCAAACAACGCATATATGTTCAACAGCTTCTTCGTTGTTTCTGAGAGAACAACACAGACTAAAGGTTTAAAATACCTAATTACAGCAATAATGACAGTTAAGCCAGTTTATCTGTGCCTCTATTTTGAAATAATATTTACAAAACTGTTACTGATTTCGGTTTGTTATAATCTTTAAACTTTTTCAAAAGTATACAATTATATTCTTGGACAAATCTTTCGATGAAACATACATTTTTATGAGCTTTTATCATGTTTCAGCCAGTGCATTTATCAGGGTGGGTCTGGGTCTGGGATGATAAATGCACTGGCTGATAAATGCACACTTCTGGCCAGAAGTGTTTCAGCAGTGTCACATATGTACTACATATGTGACACTTGCTTTCTGTTACCAGCTGATACCCTACATTTGTATAGACATTGGATGATGTGAGGCTGGGGAGTTGAGTGGAGTGGGTAGGTGGGAGTTGAGTGGGGGGATGGGGTGCGGTGGGAGGTTGTTAGGTTTCTTTTTTTTTTCTTTTTTCTTTTTTGTTAAGAGAGACACAGTTCTCCTGTGTCTTCTCCAAGCTTCACATGTAAGATCCAACAGTGTGAAGCACATAGCAGCCAGAAACTGTAATGCCACAGATCAGAGAGGCTTCATCATCACCATCTTCGCCGTACAATCAGAGCGTGAGACTTCACATCTGGACCACAGGAGAGATTCTGTGATAAGTCCTCCTTCTAGCTTGTCCCACAAGCAGTTGGTGAGATTTACTCACAACAAAAAGGGTTAATGACATTATTTCCATGAAAACATGTATTAATTCTTTGTAAAGTGTTTAAATTGTGTTTTCACTTGACCTTAGGAGTGTTAGAGTGTATTTTAATGTCTATACTCAGGTGTTTCCCTCTGTGGTCCATCCCCTTCAGAGCTGAGACACTCAGGACTGAACAGACTGCACAGTTTCTGTGAGTGAGCCTCCAAAACACCTTCTTTGAAACCACACATGATAGAAGGGCTTCATATTTGCAGCAGCACTACTACAGGTATTCAGTTTATTACAGGATGTGTTTGTTTCTTAGGACCAGCTCTAAGTGCACACTACCTAACATATACATCTTTCTGTTCATTACAAACCAACTATTCTGGATCATATGGCCAGTTGGCAGGAATGTTGCTGCAGGAAAACATCCCTGGAGATCACCATCATTGTCAGACTGACTGTGCCTCCTCTGTGCAGTGTCAAGAGCCTCCCTAAATGAGAGTGTAAGTTAACATTTTCATTATTTTATTCCCTTTGACAAGTATCACTGATATTTACATTTACAACTACATATGTTCCTGTTTTCTGCTCTTCGTTTAAAGTCCTCAGCTAGCCTGCTTCTGTGCTGCTTGCAACACATCAAACACTGGTTGGATGACAGGGAGGATCCACTCTGAAGTCACTGGACATGATGAGGATCATCTGGGACTTTATAGTTTCACAGAAACGTTGTGCTCTGTGATTACAGGTTTTAAATGGACATAATGACTGCCTCTCTCTGATCAACAGGCTAAAGGATTGTTTTCATTGTTAGTGCTCTGTACAGTGTATGCTTATTTAATATTTCATCACAGAGCAAACCTTTATTTATTTATTTAACATATTTTTTATTTTGTTTTAATGTTGAATTAACTGTGGGGATTTTTTTAACTGGGGACTTGGGATGTCATATGACCAGAAATGTGGTAACTGGAATTTAACAGTATGGAAGAAAAAAATCTGCTAAGAACAAAACACACACAAAACCCCCAAGAGAACTCAAATTCATTCCATGTAATCCAATCTAAAAAAATTTTAAACTGCTGAATAGCAACACAAACAGTGTTAAAAAAAACAGTGTTAACAGAATGATTATGATTAGTTTGAACCAAAGTTTCAGGTCACATGGCACACCTAGTGTGTAGTGTGGGGTATCAGCTGGTAAGTATAGTTTTGTTTTTTTTTTCATATTTGTGTCCTTAGAGTTCAGATAGATAAAGCCTTGTGTATAATAATTAGTCATAACCATAACTCAAAGTCAGGGACTAACTAAATTTGGGACTTTGTATCTAAGCCCAGGTTAAAACACTGTGTAAAAAAGCATTTAGTGGCATGGCTGAACAATGCTGTAAACTATTGATACTTATTTATCCATGTTCACAAAAAGGACTAATGTGTTTATTTGATTATTTGTATGTGTTAAACTGTGTCACCACCTTAGGCTTTCATTTGAGTTTACTCAAAAATCTCTATACAGTTCTCGCTTACCACTGTGTGGACTGTTTACATTAAAACATAAAAAAGAATGAGTAATAAAAAGATGTGTTGACAGAGCAGTAGATTAAGTAGACCAATAGCTGTTCAGCCATGTTCTAAGAAACCAACACAGTTTGAAGGTTCAGGATTGTGGTTTTAAAAGTTGAATTTTCATGTATTTCATATGTTGCTTATTATTTTTATTGACTTATTTAATTGAGTTATTTTTATTTATTCTCCTGTGAAGTGTTTAACAAAAAAAGCTACTTTAATTTCAATTTTATTTGTTTATTGTTTTGTAATTTGTTCTTTAGGAATGGAGTCGGTGCCAAAAACTAAAGTTGAACAGACACATGACAGAATCAGATTATTAACACCTTAAAACATTGCAAACGTCTCTTTTTAAAATGATTTTTATTCTATTTTGAAAAAAAAAAAACATTTGTTGAATTAATTGAAGTCCTTTTCAGAAAGAAGCTGTAAAATATGACTTAAGATTTTTATGTTATTTTCTATGACATACAAAACAAATTGATGTATGTAATACCATTAAACATGATATACACATGTGTATATGTCTGAAAAACATTATGCTGTATATTAAAGCTTGTATTTTCTCCAGAATGTTTGTTCATCTTTTTAGTTCAATTCAACAAATTTGTTTTTACATTTATTTTTATTATTATATTTTTTTTTTATGAATTAGAGATTTATAATACATAATTCCACTCAGTGATTAGAAGAATATGAACTTTTGCTATTAATTCAGAGGTTTTTCTTTTCTTTTACTTTTTAAACATTTTCAGCTATTTTCCAACTTCTTCTGTGTGAAAATCAGCTTTCAAAAGTTCAGCACTTTTGTTTTGAGATGAAAAATTCTGTATTTTCCAGCTCATGAAAAAATTTTTAACTTAAAATTCAGCAATTAATTCATTTCAGTGAATACATTCAGATTCAAGCATTCACACTGCAGTTTCTTCAGAAAATGCACTTTCTAGTTATATTTTATTATCTATTCCGTACGTTTTTTGTAGTCCTACTCCTTCAAAACCGTTCAACTTACAAAAACCATTCAAACACCGTTAGATTCCTCTTCTTTTGGACATGACTGCTTCTATTTTTCTCATTTTTAACATTTGTATTTTTAATTTTATTCAACTTTTTTCAACAAAAATTTCCCATGTATTTCAATGGGGAGACCCTTCAAATCCTCATTCAACTTACTCATTTTTAAACTCTTACTACTTCCACATACGTTGACATAGAGCAACCATTCAAACTTTAAAACGAAGACAAGACATTCAACTATTCAACTTGTATTTATCTTTTCAATATCTATTATACTTTTTCTTCAGTTCCAGTTTAAGTTTCATGATGTTTTTTCACCCGTTTCAGAGTTTATAATGGGTGTGTATGGGACGGAATGTTGGCGCTAGAGTGAGACAGCTCAACTGCTAGAGTGAGAGGAGCAAAAAAATTAATCTTAAAATCTTTTTTTAAAACTGCTGCTGTGTCCGCAGCGTTTGCTCTACAGGTATGATTTTACCCTCAAAACGTAGCCATCGCTGTCCTCTTTCATCCAATGTGTTTACTATTGTACTAGGTGTTACGGTTCTTTCATAAATGTCACCAATGCACAGCCTCCTCCCTCCAACTCTTCCATAGACTCTAATGTTAAAATGGCTCAGGAGGTTCGTTTGAAAATCAGAAGAGCAGGCTGTCTTTACACTGTCACCACGTCCATATAATAAACTCCACAGGCATGAAAACTGAGAATTTGGTAGACCAGACATTGCTGTCGCTCACGGTGAAAGAATTTTGTCAATATGACCTGTACTTTTCATTTGGGAAGGATTTGTTTGGGGCTGACTTTTCTGTTCATTTTAAGCAGCAAAAGTGAGGTGCATGTCTGTATGCCTCTGTATGGAGCCATTGGGTGCAGTCACTACAGCAGCCAGGCTCACACCTGCCTGCCTAACGAGCTCTGTCTCACTCTGCCAAGATTCATCTTAAACACTTCTCTTTGAACGACTTCTGTGTCCACAGTGTTTGCTCTACAGCCATCATTTTACCCTCAAAACGTCGCCATCATTCTTCTCTTTCCAACACCGTGTCTTTGAAAGCTCAGAGATGTAAACTTTTTAAACTGTGTGGATCCAAGTGGAGGGATCACATTTTAGTCATTCAGTGATTCAAAGACTATGAACTTTTAATATTCATTAAGATGTTTTCTGACTCTAAATTTCCTTTTCTCATTACTCATCTTTTTCTAATTTACATTTTAAACATTTTCAGCTATTTTCCAACTTCTTCTGTGTAAACATCAGGTTTTAGCAGGTCAGCACTTTTGTTTTCAAGTTAAAAATTCTGTTTTTTTCATCTCATTCAAAATATTTAACTTAAATTCAGCAATTAATTCATTTCAGTGGATACATTCAAATTCAAGCATTCACACTGCAGTTTCTTCAGAAAATGCACTTTCTAGTGACTAACTACTCTTGACATTTTGGAGATGTTAGCTCTTTATACAGTAAAGTTACAGTGGGATACAAATAACATCAGGCTGATCCTGCCACGATTTGTTCCCCGGTTCAAATCACGGACAAACAGCGTCCAACAGTTGTTTATGTTTTTGAACCCATTTTGCACAGGGATTTTTTGAAAAATGTATTGATAGCAATGTTGAATATTATTACACAGAAAAAAACAACTACATGTAAAATAATTACACCATGACGCCTCTGCCTTTGTAAATGGAGGGACAGTAACTGCATGTATATGTGAGTGTGTAAAACCTGCAGATAGTCAGATTAACAGTATTTCGTCTCTACCTGCCATTCTGCAATTCATCTCATGTAAACAATAACGTGCACACAGCGTGACGTGAAAAAAGGCACATACCTTTGACATTGCATGACGAACTCTGTATTCCTCGTCCAGTAAACGCAAAAAAGGAGTTTTAAAAAATCTCCATTCTCGGTGATTCGAAACGCCGTTTACGTGTGGACGAAACAGCTGCGTTTTCAAAAATACCCGTGTAGGTGTGGACATAGCGTAAAAGAGTTAGTAGTTTATTTTCTTACTACCTGTAATTTATTGCAGATTACTTGTAATTATTTGCTTAATTGTTTACTAAATGTTTGAGGTGTGAAATAAACCGCAATGGAGCAAAATATGGGTGTGTGTGGTTGGAGGATGTGTTCGTGCGCGCGTGCGCGTGCGCGTGCGTGAGGGGGGGTCGCGAACATTTTTCTTGTAAAACAAGGGGGGCCCAGCAAAAAAAGTTTGGGAACCACTGCTATAAACCATATAAATTGGTGCTCGCTGGATATTTTTGTCTTTTTTTTTGGGACCATTCTCTGCAAAGAGACGGTTATGTGGGAAAATGAGAAGAGAGATGAGAGAAAGAAGATGAGTAGTTTCTGAAATACTCAGACCAGCCAGTCTGGCACCAACAACTATGACACATTTAAAGTAACTTAAAATCACCTTTCTCCTCCATTCTGATGCTCACTTTAGACTTCAGCAGGTTATCTTGAGTATGCCCACATGCTTAAAGGCACTGAGTTGCTGCCATGTGACTAATATTTGGTTTTTGAGTGTATACAAATGTTGATCAGAACAAGATGGGCTTTTTATGGATATGTCTTTGCAGCAAGATCTTATTCTGTGTGAATAGATAAAAAAAGAACACCTTTTTAATCAAACAGATGTTGTAAAAATCACACTGATGCTTATAATACTGTCTAGTGATCTGAAACAATGTGGTTAAAAAATGTAAGTCACAATGTAAAACATGGCTTTATTGAAGTGTGTGCGTAACTTTGTGAGCCCCAGCCCTGCTGTGGTGTGACTTCCTGGATTCCTCACCCTCTCTTTGCTTGGTTATTAACTTAATAATCCTCGGAGGCCTGCAGTAGTACGCACAGTGACTCCTGCTGCGTCTGCGTGTACAGTGTATGTGTGTGCCTGCAAACACACAAAGCATTTCTAATCGAACATCCTCTGAGGAAGCAGTCTGACAATGCAGCTACAAGTTGACCACAGGGGCTGTTGAAGGTAACACAGTCTGATGTTCTCTGCGGGATTTCTGAGAGACTAAAGAGGAAACGCCTTCAATACAAAGAACCTTGAAAAAATAACTTTTTTTTCCTCATGCACAAGGAACAATACGCATGACGTAATCAGAAAGCAGCTTACCATTCATGTCAGTTCAAAGCGACTACATGCTGTAAATATCTGGGTGCTGATAGAATTCAGCACAGAATAAATCTCATTATAAAAGAAACTCTGTTTAAATTCTAGTCATCTAAAATCATTGACTATAATGACTATACTGACCATATCTGGATCAATGGTGTAATATCCAACAGTGTGACCCCAGGGCAGCCCCTCTACATCACACTGGATATTCACCTTCACAATGTTTCAGTAAATTGGACACATTATAGGAGTTCCTCTACATGTTGTATGTATGTTTAACTTTTACTGGGTAATTTCACACATCATTGATTAAAATGGGCACCTTTGCTGAAAATACTGGCAAATATTTTACCTATATTTCCTAACCATGCTCTCTGCCATTTGTGCAAAATGCTTGCAAACCTGTTGATGTCAACTATGCAAGGATTTGTCTTTCTGCAAGTGTCTTACAGAGAAGTTAGACAGCAGCAGCATTTTAAGTTATGTTTAGCAAGCATAGCAAAAAAAACCCAACAAAAAACCCAAAAGTGCTGCTCAAAAGAGGAAGCAGGGAGAGAGAGAGCGCAGGATGAGTGTACCACCACTAAAACTTCGGATTATCTGAGCTGAGCACAAGGTCTGAACGATGAAAGATAAAGTTGTCATGGATGAGTGCTTTGTGTTTTTGTAAAGTTTAGGTGTTGATAAAGGGTATTCTTACTGTGATACCTGCTTTCACGCTTCTGACCTAGGTGTTGCCAAAACACCTCAAACACTTCCTTCAAAAAAATTATGTCATGATAACCACAGAGAATGAGAGATGTCTCGTTTAAATGACAACTACTGCTATGTATTGTGCATCCAGAAGGTATTCAAAATGTTTATCATAATAACAATGATAATGACAAACTGACAAAAAAAAGAAGTTGGCTCGTAATTCTTGCCGTCTATTAAAAACAAAAAGATTGCACCCAAGTATTCTTTTTTAAAGCACCTCTGACAGCCTAAAATTTTTGTGAGTATGATGCTACAAGCTTGGTACTCCTATTTTTGGGCAGTTTCTCGCATTCACCTTTGTAGAACCTCTTAAGCTCCATCAGGTTTGGGGAGCATCGGTGCACAGCCATTTTCAGATGTCTCCAGAAATGTTCAACTGGGTACAAGTCTGGGGTCTGGCTGGGTCACTCAAGGACTTTAACAGAGTGGTCCCAAAGCCACTCCTTTGACTGTGTGCTTAGGGTTGCAGTCCTGTTGGAAGATGACCCTTGGCCCCAGTCTGAGGTCAAGTGTACTCTGGAGCAGATTGCCATCAAAGATGTCTCTGTGCATTCCTGCATGTATCTTTGCTCCACACTCTCCCAGTTCCTGCTGACAAAAAACATCCCCACAGCATCATACTCCTGCCATCATTTGGAAGCGCAAACAGGATTCACCTGAACTCAGTTTTGAGTATCACAAGAAATGCTGTGAATATTTATGTAAGACTGGTGTTTGTTTGTCTGTTTTTTCATTCTTAATAAGTTTCCAAGATGAAAAATGAATTTGATCCACTTTGGAATGAGGCTGTGACAACATGTGGAATAAGTGAAACGCTGTTGTTGTCACGCCTGTAACCTATTGATCTATTGGCAAACCAAGACTTGACAGCGACAACACCTACTACACACTTTACCTAACTGACTTTCTTACATGGCACTTTCTGACAAATCTCCCACAAATTCCAGGATTTCATGGGATATAACTCCCTATAAAATCACAAATAGTTTAATCTGGTCCAGTATTCCTGAACTATATTACACAATCATAAGTGTGCAGTGATTACATCTGCAGCAACTTGGAGTTTCTTTCTAGCCCAACTCTAAATAATGTATGTGTCCAGTAATAAACATATTTAATCATAAATTAAATAATTCACACCCAACCCTTCCAGTCCCATTCTTTATTGTCCCAATTCAAATTTAAATAGGTTTCCACCTGTCTTCTTGATGGTAAAACCTTCCTTGTCCCAGTTCTTGATCAACAGAAGAGCACAGACATGCCTAATTGGGTGACCTTGATATAAAGGCCATCCAATGTAGCCACTCCCTTTTCTTTCCAGTTTTTCCATTATAAAAGGGGTTTTTGCCCAAACATGGCTTTGGGTTCGAATAGATAGTGGATGAGATGTTTAAGTATGGTTGTAAATTAAACATCCGAGCCACTTTAATCCAGATTGCATTCAGATAAGCAATTTCTGGCTGATATTTTACTGCTTTAGCCAGTCTAGAAAAAAGACTCTGCAATGCTTGATACTGGGACTATATGATGATATTCAATACCATACAAAGGTAGGTCTCTCTCAGGGGTAATCTTACTTGTATTTGAAATCTAGTAATCTAAAGTGGTTTGCGTGTTAAAAAGTCATGAGTCATGCTCTTTAGAGGGAAGAGTGCAACACCTGGGTGTTGCTAACTCAAACACTTCCTTTAGAAAAAATGATGTAATGGTAGGCATAGATAGTGACAAATGAGCTACATTTGTACAACAACAAAAGTAAGTAGTGGCCGAATTTTTTTGCAATATTATAAGCAATCACCCTAAAAAGAGCAGATAAAAATGTACAATACATGCTGACAAAGAGTTACTTACACATCTAGCAGATTGAGCATTGACAGGCACACCAACTGTATCTGCCTTTGGGTGGTGCTCTCACTTTGGTGTTGGTTCTGTTTGCGGTGAGTATTACTTCTTGTTCCTGTCACAGTGTTGTTTTTGTGTAGTTTATCTGCGTACCTTATTAAATTCAAAACGTAAAGATAACGTCTTATTTCATAGTGTAATCTTTACGTGCTTCATCCAAAGCACACGTTTAGGGATTCGCTAGCTGAGGTTAGCTCCTAGCCTGGCCAATTTGCAAGCAGCATAGCCTCTTCAACTGTCCCTCCTGCACTTTCCTGCTCATTGTGTCAGATGTTTAGTTACTCCTTGGCACCTTCAGTAACAATGATACTTGTAATAAATTTAGCCTGTTTGTCATTCTGGAGGCTAGGATAACTGAACTGAAGAACCAGGCTTTGCAACCTTGTAACCAGTGCAGCCGAAGGTAGCGTAAGCCCTGTTAGTGATTGTCCCAATCACCAGGAAAACAGGATGGCTAGGTGATGGTGAGGAGGAAGCATAGTCTTAATCAGAAACTCCCAGGACACTACCAACCCATTCATGTGTAGCTGCACATTCTCCTTAAATTGCTGGCTGTCTGACTCCAAAAGACAATGTGGGGTTTATAGATAATTGGATAACCTTCTGGGGAAAAGCTGGTCTTGTTGGGAGAAACTGCATCCATCACACTTTGGATGGAGCAGCTCTCGTTTCTAGAAATCTGGCCACATTTATTACACCCCCCCCCCCCCCCCCCCCCCCCCCCCACACACACACACACACACACACACACACAAAATGCCACTGTCCAGAGTTGGGACCAGGAAGTTCCAGTCATAAACATTATGTCTCTTTCTTTCAAGTCCATGTTAGTACATGAATTGATAATTGATCAACAAATTGATTTACTCTGCCTGACAGAAACCTGTTTACAGCATAATAATTATGTTAGTTTAAACACCCCTGAGTTATACTAATTGCTGGAGAGCGAGGGCAGCAATCTCCCACTTCAGCATGTTAATCAACCAAAGACCTAGTGTAGCTGCAGTCATAGGCAACTCGCGCATTTAAGTTCATATTATTAGATATTTAAAGTTGAAACAATAAGTAGTTGAAATATTAATAAATAAGAAATAAATAGTAATTCATGTTTCATTGATTAGATTCATATGTTTAAATGTGTTATTTGTGCTAATTGTGCAATTAGATGGGAACCTTTTCTAAAGTTCCGTTCAGCAAGCTAATTAAGAGAAGAGCCACAAAGTTTGCACGTCTCCAGAAAGTTATGAAAGAGTGCCTTTTTTTGGATCTTGCCACGATGTAAAGATTAAAGTTTTATTCCCTTTGAGTGAGGCCAATGAGGTAAATGTTTTATTTTGTTTCTTATCATTCATGTGAATGCGCGAGTGTTGCGTGATATTCAAGTGCAGTTACCGCAGTGTGAAGTGTAATGTGCACTTTATTGATCCTTTTGTTGGAATGTTTTGTCATATATAATGCTTAAGGACTTTATTAGGAATATACATTTAAGTTTGTATTTCTTTTTAGTTCTGACGGCAATGTATCGGCTGTGGTTGGACGTCATTACATGTTAAGACATGTCGAAGAATCCTCCTGTCCGAAATAAATGTCAGTTAAAATGAAAAGAACAAGTTGAGCTTTGTTAAAACTCGTGGGGAGTAACACCTAGACAGTTTCTATTCATTTGAAAGCTGGATTCAATTGACTTGATTCAAAATGTAAAAAAAAATAAATAATAATCATACATCACTTTAATCACATTCAAGATCATGTTCTGACATATGGCATATCACATATCTTTCTGAAAGCGCTGTAACTAAGTTTAAGGATATAATTCATCCACTGTTATCTTCTTCAGTGCTTTGATAATGCCAAATAATGGAAAGAGTAGCAACCTGAACGCTACTCCCATAGAGGTTGATTATTAATATTTTTACTTCAAGTGTGCCTACAACTCTAGATGCTGCTCCTCTGAAGAAGAAAAAAAGCCTCAAATCAGAAGTACTTGACTCCCTGGTATAACTATGAAGCCTGCACCTTAAAGCAGATAACTCATAAACTGGAGAGAAAATGGCATCTCACTAATTTAGATGATCATTTAGCCAGGAAAGTTAGTTTGCTGCTCTATTTTTTAAAAAAAGCCCTCCGGTAAAGCTAGAAAATCTTGGTATTCATCACTGATTGAAGGAAATAAGAATAACCCTGGGTTTCTCTTCAGCACTGTAGCCAGGCTGACAAAAAGTCAGGGCTCTGTTGGGCCAAACATTCCTTCAACATTAACTAGTAATGACTTCATGCTAAGAGCAGTTCTGTTTCCATCATACATGCTTCCCTTAGGCAGTATCATTAGAAGGCATAGCATAAATTTTCACTGCTATGCAGATGGCACCCAGCTCTATCTATCCACGAAGCCATATACAACACACCAATCAGCACTGCAGGACTCTCTTAAAGACATAAAGACCTGGATGACCTCTAATTTTCTGCTTCTAAATTAGATCAAACTGAGGTTATTGTACTCGACCGTAAAAATCTTAGAAATGTGGTTTTTAGCCAGATGGTTACCCTGGATGGCAGAACCCTGGCCTCCATTAACTTTGTGAGGAATCTTGGAGTGATTTTTGACCAGGATATATCCCTTCAATGCACACATTAAACAAATATGTAGGACTGCATTCTTCCATTTGCACAATATCTTTAAAATTAGAAACATTGCGGATTAATGCTGAAAAATAGTTGATACATTTATTACTTCTATGCTAGACTACTGTAATGTGTTATGATCAGGATGTCCTAAAATTCCCTGAAAAGCCTTCAGTTGATCCAAAATGTTGTATTAGCGTAGTAGCAGTAGAGTACCGACACAGACTAGAAAGAGTGAGCATATTTCTCATATACTGGCTTCTCTTCATTGGCTTCCTGTTAAATCCATATCTTAATGACCCAATAGTAAAGTATCACTCCATTAGAGCTCTTTGCCCTGAGACTGTGGGCTTATTAGTGATTCCAAGAGTATTTAAAGTAGAATGGGAGGGAGAGCTTTCAGCTTTCAGGCCCCTCTTCTATCGAACCAGCTTCCAGTTTGGATTTGGGAGACAGACACTAACTCTACTTTTAAGATTAGGCTTAAAACTTGCATATTTCCCTTTCTTACGCTGCAATAGGTCTAGTCTGCTAGGGGATTAACCTAATGCATTGAGTGTTTCTTCTTCAGTCACCTTTCTCACTCACTATGTGTTTAAACTCCTCTCTGCATGTAATTATTTGGTATTACTAATCTCTGGCTCTCCCCTGCAGCATGTCTTTGTCCAGTCTTTATCCACTCACCCCCAACCAGTTGCAGCAGATGGCTGCCCCTCCTCTTCTTGAGGTTTCTTCCTGTTAAAAGGGAGTTTTCCCTTCCTACGTTTGCCAAAGTGCTTGCTCATAGGGCATCATATGATTGTTGGGGTTTTCTCTGTTTTCTTTGTATCATGTATTGCAGGGTCTTTATCTTACAAAATAAGGGGCCTTGAGTCAACTGATAAATAAAACTGAATTGAATTGAATAGCAGTCATTTCAAGTCACGTTTCTTGTAAACAGTATATCCTTTTTTTTTTTTTAATTCTCCTTCAGATGTGGCATTCATCATAGTTGTCATGGAATCCATTAGTTTTTAGTTACTAGACATTTTCTTCCTGTGCCCTCTGTGCATTCCTGTCTCTCTCTTCTTACTTATTGTTACTCTTCATGTTTCTCTATTGGTTGTTTTATCTTCCTGTCTTACTTTAAAGTTAGACATCTTCCCCTTATCTGCCTTCACTTAGCCCAACAATCGATCCCTATCAATCTGGCCGAGCAGTCACATGAAGGTGATTATCAATAAATCAACCAGGATTTACGAGTCCACCTACGAGCGTCCTCACATAAAAGAAGCAGTGTTGGCAGTATATGACCAGTCAGAAACATATACGGGTCTCCCAGCAGCAGAGTGGTATAAAAGATGAAAAGGGTACGCAAACAATATTATCTATCTAGTTATAGAGCTGTGTGTAAAAGGGTTAAGTGCAGAAACAAAGTATTAAAAGGCACTCTGTGAATATGTTTTCACTAAGCACTGAGATCAGTAAGACCAGAAAAGTGCTATATTAATGCTGACACTCAGCTATGTATAGCAATATAAGGTCTGGAAGTACTGTAAAGGTGCCCTGTTTTATGATCATGTCACTATATTAAGGCTTACAGAAAAATGCAATTGATTTAAACTTGCTTGCAGGAAATATAAAAAAGAAAAAGAAATAAATTAGCTCTGAAAAAAATCTATCTCTTAGTTGATGCCAATCTAAAAAAGACATCAAAGACATACACTGACTGGCCAGTAGGTGGTGATTTGGTGTGTGACAATCATTTGTCTTGAACATAATGTGCTCCCGAGAAGGTTAGGTTTGCAGTGCAGGTTACCATGGTAATGTAACATGCGAGCCAACTTTTAATACTGAAACAAGGGTTAACCCTGAAGTTATGTAGCTGCTCACTACGGCCCTTATCCAGCTCTGTAGAACAGGGCTTTGTATTTTGCTTGTTTGTTTGTGCTCTTTGTGTTTTCCTACATTTCTTTGTGCTTTTAATTCTTATGTTCTTAAGATGCTCATTTTTTATTATTAGTTTAGCCTGCCTCTGTAGGTTCAGGGGGATGATGTGGGTCTCAGCTTTGACCCAGAGTCTCCACCTGGTTGGATATGCCCCTTTACCTAAGGAGACATTCAAGAGGTATTCTAGTCAGGCTTACTCATGCTATTTGAGCTTCTGTACTTATATATAATCAAAATAGCTGCTTAAAAAATACCCCTTCATCATTTTAAACTCATGTCTTCAACCTGGTTGTGGTGGCAGCAACACCTGCACAAGGTTACAAAAATAGAGAGATACATGGCTTGCTGAAACAACACCAAAGTGACATCACTTCTGTCTTCCAGCATTGTTCATGAGGGATCGAATGCAAGCATGTGCCCAGAGTCCTCACCTTTCAGTATCTCTAATGGTGAAACAGGACAACCTATAGAAGAAACTAATTTCTGCTGCTTGTGGCCATAGTTCAGGGGTTTGTGATTCAGTAGATGGAGCAGCTGTTTGTGCATAAGAACAGACTTCTAGCCCTGAACAACAACCCAAAGGTAGTTTAACTTATCCATTTGCAGAAACACCCCAATTTCCTACTCATAATGCAGCATCCAACATTTTTCAGGTAGGAAGCAAGGCTTCAGGCTTGGAGGGACTAACTCTACTCTATGCTGCAGGAGTTCATCACCTGATTAGGCCAAGAGGAGGACATCATTTACAAAAAGAAAAGATGTGATCCCGAGTCCACTAATACCCGTACTTGTCAATATTAAGTGCTAAGAAGACAACACATTGACACTACAGAGATATTTGATTACATGTTAATGCCTAAACATTGGTTAAACTTTTGCAATGAAGTTGCAGTGAAGTTAAAATTAAGTTTTTTGCAACTTCATTTCAGTTTTTGATTTTAATATCAGTCTTGTGTCTTTGTTTCCGTATGGCACCAAATATCTGGAGGTTTGTTTAATAATGTGGATGTCTTTATGATCTTTGTGACACAAATTCAATTTTACATCTATATTTACTTCTATTTTACTTCTATATATTAATTCACAACAACAGTTGCCTCAAAACCCAACCCAAACATAATGATGAGTTTACTGTACTGAAATGGCATCCATAATCACCAGAACTTAATCCAACAGTGAACCTTTGGGATATTCAAATGATAAATCTGCAGCAACTGTCTGATGCTGCCGTGTCAATATGAACCAAAATGTCTAAGAAATGTTTCCAGCCCCTTGTTGAATCTGTTGAAAACAATTGAGGCAGTCCTGAAGGCAAAAGATGTATCTAATAAAGTGTCTTGTGAGTGCACACATTAGAGAATATGTTGTTGTGTATTAGAGTAATTTATTGCATGTGCTGCATTTTGTCATCTGCCTTCTCAGACTTTGGTTGATCAATGCTGTAACTCGCAGACAATCCCTCCACAGTTATCAATGGCAGACTGAACTATCAGTGTGTGTGTGCTTGGCCTGAGATAACTGGGGTCAGGAAGGCACCAGTCATAGGACAACCAATGAAATATTTATAGGAATACAACACTAGAAGGTTTTACTGTACAGAGCAAATTCACTGTATATAACTGTGACGGCAAGTCCGCACACACGAATTCAAGACATCACCAAGAAGATATAACAACAAAGAAAGTGTCTACACAAGGACCAGTTCTTCTTTTAGTTTATTCATGTTTATTTTTAACCATGAGGTGATTTTAACCACCCTCACTGACAATCCTGTGTGGAGTATTGTTCTCTTCCTGGGATCTAGTCCTAATTGTTTTTTTTTTTTTTTAATACAGTTTGACATTTAGGTTCTCTTAATGTTCCACACACACTCACAACTGAAATGAAGTCTAAATAAAGGTTTACATTATTAGCGACTGTTTTTAAATCTAAAAAATCTTGACCTCCAATTGCTGCAGACGAACAAGTAAACTGAAATATCCCAGTCTACGATATTTCCTGTGTCTTTTGTGATCAATTCTCTGGATAAACAAATGTGTATTGTTTCTACTATAGAGCTATACAGCCAACTTAGAGAGATTAGCTCTGAAGACAGGTAAGCTGCATATACTGGCATGTAAGTTTTCCATCCATCACCGGGATGCACAACAGGATTCTGTGGTATGATGTCCATCTGGAGTTAATTAGAAAAGCTATAGTGGTTTCCTGTACACTTACTATGCATCTTACAAAGCTTATTGCTAGCTAAAGAGACATTTTATTGATTAACAGGAAGCAACACATGACACACCATTTCTTCTCTATCTTGGAAGGCGTCAGCTGAAACCATACTGGTAATAGCCCGCAAGAGAAGTGTATTTAATTTTGAGTCTGTTGCTCTGGTGGCGCACAGACACAGAAAAATAAAAACAAAAAACAAAAAAAAACTGTTTAATACGGTAAGGCTTCACCTAGCCGTCTGCTGGAGCTCCTAGATGTCTGGTGGATGCAAAAATATTGATCCAACAGAGCATTTATTTGAGATAATATTATTATGCAACACTGATGTTGTCTGCCTTGCGCTAGAAAGAAACGATGATGGTACCTGAGGCTTCCAGTGGAACATTTCAGACATAATGTGGTTTTAAATATGCTCTTAAGGTAATAGTACGTAGGTTATGGGAAATTAATAAAAATAAACAGTCGTGATGACAGAGACATTGATTTGAAATGCATTTTGAGCCGACTTAACAATGGCATGTTGCTCCTCCGTATTTTCTCACCAGCTAAGCTCTTTCAGGATTTCAGAAATTTAACATTTAATTTTCATTTTACATAAATACAAAAACCTATTTAAAGTGTATACCGAACTGATTTTGAATCTAGTTTTTGAAGCTACTTTAAACTGTGGCCCATTATTGCACTGAGCTAATAATGATGGCATAGGCTTTTTACTAGTTTAAAATGTCAGTAACCTTCGTGAAATTTGTTTGAGTTGTCCAGAGAGGGAATACCTAATTGTGTTGAATATAGGTACCTTGCATAAAATTATATAGCTTCCATGTCATGTTACTTACTGGTTTAAAATCTTAAATGTGCAATTGCAAGCTGCACACTGTGTGGTAAGGTTTTGTCAGTAATGTTCAAAATACAGTTTACAGGTGTAAAGTTGACATCAAAGACATGCTAGGTTATTGTGGCCTTGGCCAGTTTGTTGCATCCATGGATCCTGCATGGTAGCTGCCCCGTTATTCTAGTTTCCCAATAGGGATGAATAAATATATCTAATTTGTTCCTCTTAGCAACAAGGCCAAGTTTAAAGATGGATGTGGTCCAATTCATGAGTATAACATGGTGATGGGTTCACTGAAGGGACCTACAGTCTATATGCCATCCATTCTCTTCTCATGTCCAGTTCAGGGTTGCAGGGGGGCTGGAGCCCATCCCAGCTGTAATAGGGTGAGAATACGCCTGCTGCAGGGCCAACACAGAAAGACAGACAACCATTCACATCTATGGCCTATTTAGATTTATTAAAATAAAATAAAAAATAATAATTAATAAAAAATGTAAAATATATTAACCTATTAAACCACTAACTGCATGTCTTTGTCTTTGTCAACTATAAGTACGTTTGGCAGTTTTGGTTTGGACCATTCACCACAATCTTCCCATTAATGGATCCTAGCCAATTCAGCTCAGGGTCCGCAATGATCAGAGAAACTGTGAAAACCCAGGAGCTATATCTCTCTACAGGCCTCAGTTAGTATGTTAAATGTTAAAGTTCATGACAGTACAATTAGAAAAAGACTAAACAAGTATGGCTTTTTTGGAAGAGCTACCAAGAGAAACCGTCTTCTCTTAAAAAACAAAACAAAACATGGCAGCACGGCTTAGATTTGCAAAGAAACATCTGATCAAACCTCAAGACTTGTGGAACAGGAGCGTCTTCCTTGGAGGGCTCAACTCGGGTTTGTGGTCATGACCTGTTATGGGCTTTGGTGGCTCTTAGATGATGGTTTTCTTGTGGCTGCGTGTAGTGGGGCTGGGGGAGGGTCGTGGGTTACTGACCTGGTAGCCTGGCTGCCCCTGGGTGGGTTCGGGGCAGGCGTGGGGTTCTGGTGGTGCTCTGTCTCCGGGCTGGGCCTTGGGGCCTGGTTGGTGTGTCGCTGAGCTTGTGGGCAGGTGGGTGCATGGGGTCTCAGCTCTGGCGTGGGGGGCCTCTGGTGCATCGAGCCAACTGGGGGCTCTTCAACTGGTGGGGAGGCTATATCATTGCAAATGTTCTCTTTGCAGGTGGGGGAGAGATTTTAGGAGAGGTGGAGAAAGAACTCCACCTGGGTGTCTATTGTCTTGTGTAGTGTGGGAGATGAGTGAATGTTGGGGTGGGTGCAGTTTTCCCTGTGGTGGGGTGGGGTGGGCGGCCCCGGACTCTGTGGGGCCGGGGGTGCTGCTGCTGTGGTCCCCGTTCCGGATGGGCCTGGGCCCCCTTACCCTGGTGGGTTCCAGAGTGTGGGGGTGCCTACTGGGGTCAGCGGGGGAACTGGCCCCAGGGAGGGGCCTCTTGCCCCTCCCTTCCTTCCCTCCCCATCTCCAGCTGCACGCCCTCTTCCTACTCCACCACAATTACCCACACATGCATGGCCTTGGGGTGCAGGTGTGCCACCAGGGAGCAGGGGAGGCATTCCCTGCCCCTCTGTCCCCTTCTGACCGCCTGTGCCTCAATTTTATTCAACAACTTAGACAACCACATTACCCGCACTCTCATAACACATACATATAGGACCTTGGGGGTGGACATGCCACACGGCATCTAGAAGACCATCAGGGAATACAACCTCACCTCTGGCACTGGTGCCCACCTCTCAAATGGATGTGTGTATCTGTGTGTGCCTGTTTGTCTGTGTCTATATGTCAGGTCGGGTATTAGACGCCACCTCTCTAGGGACACCTCAGGACGTCCAAGGTATGGAGGCCTATCTCCGCCCACCACTCCCCCTGCCAGTGGCTGACGCCCTCAGACGTCGGTGCATTGGTGGTTCTTGGTGTCCGGGGCTGCGCGATCAGTTATGCACCGGATCACTCACGGTGGCTACTTGTCAGGGCCTGGCGCCTGTGGCTTGGTTGGGCCCCTTCGGGGGGTGGGGTGCCCTCGGCCTCTGGGCCTGGGACTTGGTCCACTCTGGCACAGCTGGCTGCCGGCGCAGCTCACGGGCACTTCACTGCAACCCTCTCTGGCTTCTGCTCCGCAGCTGCTAAGTGACCCCTCATCTGGGGCTCTCCTCAGCTCTTTCTGGGATAGTGACGCGGCTATACCCCTGAATTGGACGTTGGTCTTCCTTGGTCTCTTGTGCTCTGAGGGCCTCTGGATGTCTGGAGTTTTGATCTCCTCCATACCTGCTTCATGCCCTGGAGGACGGGGCTATGGCTCCCCACACCCTCTAGCAGATCATTACATGAAGGAACCTTTTAAAAACAAGCGCATCCATGCTCACAGGTGTACACACGGGAGCTCACAGACACAAACTACACCCTTTTTGGCTGCTAAAGCACACTGTGCGCTGTCGATCTTACATGCTGCACAATAATATTCCATATTTAGTATTTACTGTTATATTCACATAGATTATCGCGATGATGTTGTTTATTATATTGCTTTCTTTTTTGCTTGTTTTCTCTACTTTTTTTTCTCTCTCAACAGGTGATCCAGGTGATTGATATATATATGTTTTTTTTGTCCCCCCACCTCTTTTTTGTTTTGTGCCCTTTATCACCGTTCCTCTTCCCTGCTGTTTTTCTTTCCCTGCTTCTCTTTCTTTCTCATTTTCCCTTCCCCCAGTCATGTCTGTCCCCTATGTAACAACTGAAAATAAAATAAAATAAACAATAAAAACAAAGGTCATTCAAATGGACCAATACGGCAAGGTTGGGGTGGTCCACTTGGTGAAGTAAATCCGTTGGGCATCTTCCTTGGCCTTTAGACAATAATTCTGATGGCAAAAGATCCAAACAGGACAGGCGGACAAAAAAAAAAAAAAAAAAAAAAAGACTTGTGGAACAAGTCCTTTGGACAGATGGGATCAAAGGGATAAGGATTAGGATTCAACTTTATTGTCATTACACACGTATAAATACAGAGTAACGAAATACAGTTTACATCTAATCAGAAGTGCAACGAGCAGTAAGTGCAACAAGAGCAGATTAAATATAGGTAAGGGTAGTATAAAAGGTGGGAACAGTTATGTACACAGCAAATTCAAAAGTGTTAAATGTTTTGGTGTTAGTAGTCTCAGAGTTAATTTTACTCTAAGTAGAGTCACATTCTTTTAATGTAACTCTGAGGTGTAAAATAATCGTAGTTAAAATCGAGTGTTAAAAATCAGTGTTTCTATTTCAAATCTGGAGGTGTTACAATGGAAACATTAACTCTTGACCTCTTAACTCTGAACTCCTACACGGGCTATGACACCAATAGAGTAAATTCACAGACTCCGCCCCCAGCACGGCTCCAATCGAAGCTGAAGTGAAGCCGTTTCAAAACATTTTGCTCTACATATTTGAGTTGTTTGCCATGCTTGGTAAGTCATGTTTTCAAAGATTGTTTCAATTATTGTTATTAGCTTTTACTTCTGTGGCTCTTTGGAGTTGAGACAAAGCTGTGTGAAAGGCATTAGCCATGTTGCTCGGTGATAGCATAATATTCTGTTTTAGCTAGCTGAAAGGTATTGTTTCCGGGCAAATACCACAGCCTTGAAAAAAAAGCTTGCATGTGAATTTTCAGTCAAATTTCTTGGTCAAATACACTTAAAACAATGTCTAGAATGTGAAATGTTGATATAATGGTGCTACTTGAAGCCTGAAAACGATCTCCCATAAAAACGAGCAAACAGCAGTATCACATGTCCCAAGTCCCGACTGAGTTCTACGTTAGCATTTAGATTCCTCCAGAGTTTTGTGCACACGGTTTTAGGTAAAAATGAAAAAGGTTTAGGTTTTACATTTAGTTCAGTATTACCTGTTGTCTGTGTCCTTGTCTTTTGGGAAAATACTTTACACAAGTAATGGCTCAAAAAGGATTCCTTTTTTTTTTTTTTTTTTTTTTAACTGTGCTGCAATTGATTTGTGCCATTAATTAGTGTCAACTAATTTTTATTCAATCTCCACATAGGATATGCTTGTGAAGATGGAATATGGGGGAGAGCAGAAGTGCGTTGAAGTTCCACAAAGTGATGAATTAAGGACATGCATATTGTATTTTGTATTTATTGAAATAAGTGATGAGAATGCTGTTATTTGCATTTACCAGCTCACCTATGTCAGACCTTTTGATAAACGAAATTCTAATGAAAGTGAGAACATGTACACTGTTACATCTTTCAGAAAATGTTTTGAAATTGTGGTGCACAGTTCAGAATAAATATTTTTCAAAAACCATTGCGTCTTTTTAGTGAATGTTTATTTCCAAAAGAAATTTCTAGAAGTTCAGAACAGTAAAATTCCCGCTTTTTAGAATTAATTATAAGATAACTCTTACGTAGCTAAACTAAAATACTCTTTGAGAGTTAATATATAAACTCTTAACACCAAGTGCCAAATTATCAACTCCAGAGAGATTTGGTGTCTAACACTAAATCAGAGTTAACGTACCAACTCTCCAAAAAGAGTCAAATTAACACTCTCTGGTGTGGACCCATATAGACACTTTAAAGTGTTGAAATCAAATCTGACAGTGTTAATTTGGACATGCTGGATTTGCTGTGTACAAATAAGTAGTGCTGTCAGTGTTAATCTTGTTAAAATAACGTTAACGCCATAACCGCATTAACGCGGCAAATCTCCGTTAGCGAGTCACCCCGTGCGTGGGGCTGCATGACGCTAATGTGTTAATGAGCTAACTGCGCTAACGCGTTGACGCCGTGCAGCCCCATGCACAGGGCGATCCGCGCTAACTCGCTAACGTATATTTGCCGCGTTAATCTGGTTATGGTGTTAATGTCATTTTAACAAGATTAACGCTGACAGCACTACAAATAAGTTAAGTATACAGAGGTTTGTATTGCTACACAGAGAGCAAATATACAGATGTACTACGGACAAATGTACAGATGTACTGATATACAGCTGAACTGTACAGCATACAGATGTTCTATATTGCTATACAGACGGGCAGATATACAGATGTACTATGAACAAATATACAGATGTGCTATATATTCAGATGTACCGATGTGTGGTTAACAAATCTAGTGCTATGAATATATCTACAGTAGTGGAAGAGTAGTGCTCTGAACAGACTATAATAGTGAACAGTGTAAGTGTAAGTACGTACTATAACAGAGACTATGCTATGTCAGTGTCCTAAACTATAGCAGTCCCCAATGTGAGCATACAGTGAATGTTGAGAATGAATGACAATTATGATCATGGTCACTGGGAGGGATAAGGGGGAGGAGGAGTGTAGAAGGTTAAGTGAGTGTGGGGGAAAGGTTCAGCGGAGGGCTGAGTTCACAAGGGTGACAACTGTGGGGAAGAAGCTGTTCCAGTTTTAACCTGCTGTAGCACCTTCTACAGGACCGTTCTGGAGGGGAGAAGCTGGAAGAGTTGATTGGCAGGATGAGAGGAGTCCCTGAGAATGATGTGTGCTCGGCGTACACATGTCTTCTTGTGGACATGCTCAATGGCAGGAAGTGGAGTCCCTGAGATGCGTTGGGCAGTTTTCACCACCCGCTGCAGTGCCTCGCGGTCAGCAACAGAGCAATTCCCATACCAGACTGTGACACAGTTGGTCAGGATGCTCTCTATTGCACAGCGGTAGAAGTTACCCAGTATGTCAGTAGACAGGTGGTTCTTCTTCAGTGTCCTTAAGAAAAAGAGGCACTGATGGGCCCTCTTGACTGGGCTGGAGATGTTAGTTGACCAGGACAGATTTTCAGAGATGTGGGTCCCCAGAACTTGAAGGTGGAAGTCCGTTCAACAGCCGTGCCATTTATGTAGATGGGGACATGGGTGTCTCTCTTCTGCCTCCTTAAGTCCACAATGAGCTCCTTGGTTTTGCTGGTATTCAGGAGCAGGTTATTGTCAGTGCACCATACAGCTAGGTGCTTTAGCTCTTCCCTTTAGTCAGACTCATTGTTGTCACTGATGAGACCAATCACTGTGGTGTTATCCAGAAAACTGATGATGGAGTTTGATCTATACCTAGGCTGCAGTCATAGGTGAAAATGGAGTAGAGAAACGGGCTCAGCACACAGCCCTGTGGAGTGCCAGTGTTGAGTGTGATGGTGGTAAAGCAGTTATGGCCTGACCTAATATGCTGGGGTCTATTGGTCAGAAAGTCCATGATCCAGTTACAGATAAAGTCCAAGATCCATATTTTTAGTGATCAGTTTAGAGGGAATAACTGTATTATTGTAACTGTAATATTCTTGTTGTCCAGGTGTGAGAGTACACAGTAAAGCTCTGTGGATATAGCATTGTCTGTGCTCCTATTGCTTCGATAGGCAAATTGGTGAGGATGCAGTGCGTGCGTGTGTGTGTGGAAGGGGGGGGGGGGCATGTTTTGAGGTGTACCAGGGCCAGTCGCTCAAAGCATTTCATAACTATGGGTGTGAGTGCTACAGGGCGATAGTTGTTCAGGCACGTTGGTGATGAGTGTTTCGGCACTGGCACAATGGAGATGGTCTTGAAGCATGCTCGTACTACTGCCTGGGCAAGCGACAGGTTAAACATGTCTGTAAAGACCCCTGCAAGATGTTCAGCAAATGCCCGAAGCACACGTACAGGAATGCCATCAGGGCCAGCAGCCTTGCAAGCGTTGATACTGCTCAGTGCGTTATTGACATCTATGATGGTAAGAGTGAGGGTATAGCAGTCATCAGAGGGTAGGGTTTTGGCAGACTTTTCCTTGTTGTTCTTGTTATAATGAGTGTAAAACTCATTTAGCTCACTGAGGGAGGACACATTCATGGCTGTCTGTGTGGAATTGCTGGCCTTATAGTCAGAGATGGCCCGAGTTCTCAGCCACATGTGTCATGGGTCAGACTTGAAAAGGGTTCCTCCACCTTCAGCTTGTAGCTGTGCTTAGCAATCTTGATGCCCCTCCTCAGATCTGCCCTGGACATACTGTAGGCCTGAACACCACCTGATCTGAATTGTTACGTGCCTTTAGTAGAATCCGTACTTTCTTGTGCATCCATGGTTTCTGATTGGGTACATTGTAATCTGCTTTTCTGTGGTAACATTGTCAATTGTGGTGTTGATGTATTCCAGTACTGAGTATGTGTAAGAGTCGATGTGAATGTGAGAGCCACAGGTGGCCTGAGATGCAAACATGCTCCAGCCCAGTCTGTGTTTTTAAACCAGTCCTGGAGTACAGCATCTACTCCCGCTGGCCACACTTCGATTGTCTTCATTAATGGTTTCATATGGTTGATGAGCGGTGAATAAGTAGAAATGTTTGGCAAAAACAAAACACACCATCTCATACTAACTATCAGCTGGTGGAGAGGTGATTATTTGGGATTTTTTTGCAGACACAAGATTTGGTCACCTTGTAGTTTCCTGAGGCTAAAGTTTGGCTCAAACATGGCATGCAACAGGAGAATGATCCCAACAAGCACAGCAGCAAATCTACAACAGAATGACTGACAAAGAAAAGAATCAAGATGCTGTAATGATCCAGGCCTCAACCTGATTGAAACGCTGTGGTGGGATTGTAAGAGAGCTGTCCAAGAAGAGTGGACCAAAATTCCTCCATAACAACACGAAAGACTCTTCTACAAGTTATGGAATCATGGTCTTAATTTTTAACAAGATTCCATCTGTAAGGTTTTATCCTTGTGTCGTGCACTGTTAAACCAACACCTCTACAAATAGTCTTTAGCCACAGGAGCTAAGGTTTTGGTACTGCCTTCATAGCTTTGAGCCATCCACGCAAAATGCAGATTGCATACTCATTGTGATTACAGTAACATCTGTTAGATTTCATGCAATTTGCAGTAAACGATCTCCCACAGGCATTGTAAATTATTTGCGTGACTCGTTTAAACATCCTCCTCTTGAAAGGGAAACTCTTACAAATACACGTTACACAGCCAGCTACAAAAATACTCCCGCTCGCAACTTTCAGTAACAAAACTGACACTGTGACTCTTTAGTAAATACAGCAGCGGACATCAGTAAATCTGGTCTTAAATGTTCATTCTTCCCCAAAATTCCAACATTTGTATTGAAGGGCTATCGTTTACATGCTGTTCTCATTTTAATGATCTGCATAAAACAGCGGAGTTGTGGTGAATTGAGGGGTGTGTCCATTTTCTGCAAATTGTAGTTTCAACACGGTGGACGCATAGCTTAATATTGTTAAAGACACTGATCAAGATTGTTTGGATTCTCAGCCCACCACCTTCCCCCTTCCCTAAGTCAAAGTTATCAATTCTCCTGCTCACTTTTCCTCAAACTCAATGATATTTTCAACCTCAGGTAGGAAAGGTGAGTAAGAGAATAGTAAGAAGAAAAAGGAAACGGAGGAGGAGGGGTGAAAATGTGAGAGATAAAATAACATCTGTGATGTGTAATAACTATATTTACACTTAATGCAATGACATTTTGTCATAACTGCTGCTAAATGGGCAACATTTGACAGATTTTGCAGCACAGACATCATATAAATCAATTTTAGCGATGACGCTGTTCTATGTAACATGCTTTCCTCTGTAACACATCTAAATTACTGCATTGGCTGCATCTTGCCAGTTTGCCAGTTTGTGGTTTAACTGAATTTCTTCTGACTCTAACTTCAAACGTGGTTTCACAGCAGTGTTGCACAGATGGATTTCTCTGTCAGCACAGAATTAAAAAGCGCTAACTTCAAAGATACTAACAGATTACAGATATCTATTCATTATTTTTGATATCTCTTTCTAAACAGAGCGGTGTAATAAGAAAAGGAACAGGTCACAAATGAGGCAGCTGTAAATAATGAATAAAATACATGCTTCACAGAGCTGTTAGGAGGAGCTATTATGAACTTTCTGGTTAATGTAATAGCCATCCATTTAGCAATAAGTCAGGTGATGAACAAAGACTGTTGGACATCAATACCACACTCTCTAAGTACTGAAGACCTAATGGACCTGAGAGAGGAAAGCACCGCTCAGCCTTGTGATAAATGGACTCCTGCACACGCTCACATTAACTGTTTGGACGACCAGTGCAACTGCACTCAACAAAGTAAAAAAAAAAAAAAAGCTTTTGCTCACTACCTAATGCCTACCACTACCTAATTCTCTTTAAGTTGTGAAAGCTTGTGGGACAGAATATGTTTTTAGAAGAAACACCATTACCCTTTAGGTTCTAATAACTCAAGATGATAGAAAACAAATGATGTCCTTGATAGAGTCTGGGTTTTTTCAGGATATTTGAAACTAAACTGAAGCTGGCTTTGTTCAGATGTTAATTTGCAGTCGGTAAATACGTTCTTTAAATTGAGCATTAAATACATAGAAGAAAACTTTGAACTCTCTTTGGCGAGGTTTCTTGTAATTTATTTAATGACACATGACACGACACATGGTCTATACCAGGGGTCGGCAACCTGCGGCTCTGGAGCCGCATGCGGCTCTTTTGTCCTTATACTGCGGCTCCCGGTGGTTTGGGAAAATAAATTAGAAGTATTTAGCTGAAGTGTATTTTATTTGTGTTTAGTTCTTTTTTTAACTTGTAGTTCTAAATTGGAAGATTATTGTGATTTTGAAATATAAAAATAAAATTATATCTTATTATTTTTTCACCGCTCAAAATAAGCGTCACACTCGCGGAAGCCGGTATACCCGCCGAAACGCCGTGCATTTATCGAGACTTTCAACCCCAGGTAGGCCAGTTATGGATCTTCGGATCCACATTATGTCAGCAGCTCCACCATGAACTATGTTAAAACAAACACCGCTCACGCCTCACAGATGACAGCTTACAGTCCTGCGTAAAGATGAAAGCCCCGATTTGCAGATGCTGTGCGCAGAGGTTCGGGACCATAAGTCTTATTGTAAACATATCACGGCAGACCCGACGAAGTTTGCATGAACATGCTTTTCAGCATCTCTTTACTGACCACTTTTCACACACGGTTGCTGTACGCATACAGCCGGCTGTAGCTTTTCAGCTCACAGCCCGACAACACAACAGCAGAGAGAACACTTTAAGGTGGCGAGGCGTGATTGCGGGTGCAGCTCAGGTGCGTCCGCCTCCCCTGCAGCGGCGCTGCAGACCACGCCCCGCCACACACATTAACCAGGTAAAATACATATTTAGGCAGAATTTTTCAAATATCTATTTTTCCTTTTTTAGCAGCATAGTGGTTTTTTCCAATTACTTTTTAAAAGTCAGGTCAAGGCTCCAAAAGCACAAAGGCGATATAAGGGTGGCGGCTCACAGCAGTTTTTGTTTACTACATGGATCATTTTAGTTCAGCTGGGTGTCTTTCCTTTTGTTATATTTCTTTAAGAGATCAAAATGTGTTAATTACATAAATAAAATGTAATGTAGCACTTCATGGATTTCATAAGCAGCACACCTTATTTGCTCTGTAGATTCTTTTAAAAAGCAGTTGAAAATTTTCCTGTTCAAACAAGCTCTACGTATTTTATATTCTTTACATTTTTTACATTTGATCTTTTACATTGTGTATAATGTCTATTGATTGTATTATTTATTTTAATATTTGTGTACAGCGCTTTGTGACTGCCTGTCTGTGAAAAGCGCTTAATAAATAAACTTTACTTACTTACTTTAGTTGTTCACACAAAGCATAAAAGTAAAAAACAATATATACAGTGTTATCTTCATTTTAGATTTCAGAAAGTATTTGCGGCTCCCAGTGTTTTCTTTTGCGTGGAAACCGGGTCCAAGTGGCTCTTTGGGTGTTAAAGTTTGCAGACCCCTGGTCTATACAAACAGACAGTTTGTATAGGATCCAAATAGAGGGTGAAAGGGAGGCCAGGGAGGTAAAAACAAAGAGAGCCAAGCACCCACCAGATTGCCAAGCACTCCTTTTTACACCGTGCTGTAGCAAGCTTCTCATTCCAACTGCTTATGGCTGATGAAGACCACGGGGTGGTTGATTCCCCTTACCTGCTGGGAGAAGTAGCACCCCAGAAACTGTACCTCACTCTGTCCAACAGCACACTTCTTCGGATTGGCCGGCTCTGAACAAGCCGAACGGAAGCGTGACAAATTGGTACAAATCACATGGAGTGGAGCTGGTAGATGATGTTTAACCTATTCCCATTTCCCCTGGAGGCCCCTCTATGAACTACTCCAAGACAAGGCCATCCAGGTGTAACTCTGGAGAGTTACTAAGGGTTTCAGTGTGTTATGAGCAGAGTTGGTCAAGTTATTTGAAAAAAATAATTAGTTACTAATTACTGATTACTTCTCCAAAAAAGCAATTAATTACTTAGTTAATTTTCAATAACATGATACACAACCTGAATACATAATAAAGCAATAGACCTTTCAGCCCAATTCTATTTTTTATGTATAATCCATCATATAAAATTGAATTAAATGGAAAGCCTCTTTCTAAAAAAAATTTATTTGTTTATTTTGTTCTTTTAATTTTATGCACATTGCATTAAGCAAAAAGTAAATTATATTCAACTGTCTTTGACTTGAAGAAATTGTTTCTGCTTATTCCATCATAGAAAATAAAATAACGTTTTGTGTTTACACTCGGTCTTTCAAATAGATGCAAGTAAAACACAGCAATAAATAGATAAAATCAAAGATTCAGTGGCATTAAGTCCTGTCACTCTTAAATCTGTTGTCACCTGTTTAGCAGGAGTGGAGCAGGTGGAGGTTTGTCCTGTGTGGCAGTGGTCATGTCAGTGGAGGGATCCGGGGGTTTCTCTGTGAATTTCACATTCCCATGGCAGTGTGCTAGGTGCTTGCTCAGATTTAAAGTTTAATCTGAGAAGTTTTCTTCCCACGCAGAGTGGACGCTAATGTTTTTGTCACTTTTTAGGAACTAAAACTTAAAGTAATGTAAGTACATCCACGCTTTAAATGCTGCATGGTCGTACTCTCTCCCGCACTCCATATATATATATATATATATATATATATATATATATATATATATATATATATATATATATTATTCATTGTTGATCTACACACGTCTGTTGCTGCCACGGACATTGCGCTCGCTTACATCATTGTCATGAGACACTCTCACAAACAAAATCACAACGATTTAGTAACCAGGTAACATGTATGCTGTAGAGAGTGTATGTTCCTGTATCAACCCCTACTTGTGTTCATTGTGAATTGAAAGCAGTTTAAAGAAAAGGGGATATGTTTTTTTGTAGTTGTGCTACGAAGCTGCACCATCACCATTTTGGAGCTTCAGGAGAGCCCATTTTGTTGTTTACTTTGGTAAGGAATTATCATTATCAATGTTATGTGATATTTTGTCATTCTTTCTGTATACTGGAGAGATGGAAAGAAATTATGGGAAAGAATGTATGTATGAAAGTCTAAGTGTAGATTTTTGAATGTGACTCTGACTGTGTTATACAGGTCAGGATTTTGTGAATGTACGGTTCATTGATGATCCAGTCCAAAGATGGCGAGCCACTGTTTCAGGATTCCTTGAGATGATTGGTCTGAGAAGAAAATTAAATTCTTTGGACGAGCCTTGAACTGCACTACTACTACTTAAGTAGCAGGATAGATTTGCACCTCATTTCTCCTTCGCACATCCTGCAAGGAGAGGCCTTATTGCTGGACTTACACTTAAGGGTGTGGGCAGACATGATAGAGACACAGATTCAAATCCTCCAGGGGTGTGTTTTGTTTATTATTTTTCTTGATTTGGGACCAATTTTTCCTGTCATGAAATGCTATTTTCAATTGTATATATATATATGTGATTATCAGTAATGGGAATAACAGCGTTACAAGTAACGGCGTTACTTTTTTCAGTAACGAAAAAATCTAATTACTATTTCTATCGTTACAACGCCATTACCATTACTAACAAGAAAATGCGGTCGCGTTACTATTTTTCAACAAACAGACAGTTGAAGCTGTCTTCAGTTTACCGCATCTTATATCAGTTGCACGGAAGTAGCTGTAAGTAATCTGGACGCTACAGCTTTAAGCAACTGCGGGCGCTCCCACAGGCAGCAATCACTTTCTGCCCAACGATCACTTTTTCCCACAACACCTGAAGCTAAGGGAGCAAAACAATCACATGAGTGCTGCTGTTTGACTGAGGAAGAATAAAGTAGTCATGGTAAGCCAATCACATGACCACTTCAAGATGACAAAGCAAAAAGGTGATATATACCAGTTTTTAAATTGTGTTGAGAGGCCACGTAAAACCAGACGAGTTATGATAAACAATATATACGCGCATTTTTTCCTGAATGCTTTTGTCACGTTTGTCACGGCAAGCACTCTCTGCTTATGAGCAAAAAAAAAAAAATTGTGACGTTTAGCGTGTTTGGAGTGTGTAGTTAGTGTGTAGTGTTGTGGATAGTTTTGTGTTGTGTGTCAGAACAATGAGGCGACTGCTGTCTCCAGGTAAAAAACAGAAGCGGTGATACACCTGCTGCTGTCAGACCTGCAGGTGTCAGGCTGTGATGTTCTCCTTTATAGTGGACAGAAATTATTTTTTTGGAGTGGCACAAATCATTTGTGTGGCATCTTATTTAATGGAGAACACCTGATGGTTATGTAAATAGTTATTTAAAAATAGAGGGTAAAAGGTAAATGGGTGCAAATAACTTATGATTTTAAAATTGACAATTTATATTTGCATTTAAAGTTATAAAATATGATTCATTAAACATGTTTGTGGTTGTTACAGTAAAAAATATAACTTTTTCTACTATGTTTTTTGTCTGATTTTAGATCAATAGTGTTAATACAGTATGTCAAAATGAAAACATAACTGTAAATTCAGACACGTGAGGTTGTGCTGAAAAGAATGATACCAAACAAGGCAAAGTAAATAGTTTTTAAAGGTGAAATATAGAGGTCAAATCAAAATTAGTTAAAATGGCCAATTATACTCTGGACCCCACAGGATTGAACATTTTTTAAAGTAACGCAATAGTTACTTTTCAAGTAATTAATTACTTTTAGAATCTTGTAACTCAGTTACTTTTTTGAAGAAGTAACTAGTAACTATAATTAATTACTTTTTCAAAGTAACTTGCCCAACACTGGTGATTATTCATTTGTGAATACAAGTTCATCAAACCAAGTTTTCTGAGCATTTAATTAGTCATCCACTTTGCTCTGCGGTCGAACCTTAGCTATTGGCCCAGCACCCAGGTAAACATTCAAATCTGTATCCTAACTATCAAAAGGGGTGTTACAGATAATTGGCGAGCCAGCCACAAGCAAGGGGCAGACTTGCAGATGTTCTGCTTTCATTTTTTTATCCTTTTGGATGAAATTCTTATCTTTTATCGTCATACCAGTAATTTATTAAATTGGTGACATGGAAGTAGTGACATGTGAGCTGGTAAAAATCCCCAACTCTTTTATGATTGGAGGGTTAACCTGGACTGAGGTGGACAATGAATCCAGACCTATTTAGACAGTCATGGTCCTGTGTATAGATGAATCAAACTCAGAGTTCCATAACAATGCAATTGTTGAGTTCACTTTTGGTACTGCGTTGCAAACACTTGCTCCCTTGTTGCCATTTTACCACACGGCCCAATGTGACTTTCCACGTACGTGCGATTGCTAGGGCATATACACCTGCAGTTAGCCACAGTGTTACTGAGAGTTAGATATCTGAGTTGCAAACCATTGCTAAGTTAACAGGGAAGTCATTTCAGCTTCTTTTGTAAGATAAGCTAACTTGGTTGAACTCTACAGTTCCAGCCACAGTAGAAAATTCCCCTCTAGACAGGAGCCATCATGAAGGAAGTCAGGCACCTAGTCTTAGCTCAGAGTTGTTACTGCCCAGTGCAATGCAATCAGGAATTGCTCCTGATACCACTATTCGAGGCACTGCACTGCGCTCAGCTCCAAAGATACAAAACCTGACCAAAGAGCAGGTTTTGTGAATACCACCACTGAGCCCCAGTGATTTCAACCCACCTGAGATACAAAAGGTGGCTGTGGAGCATACTGTACGAAATTAGGAGACACCAGCATACCATTACGCTGCCTCATGCCTTTGAGTCTTTTCAGGCAGATTGCCGCGGCTAAATAATGAAACAGATTATGAGACCTGGTGCTCAAGTTGTGGAACTTCTTTTAACAGACCCAGCATTGTCTGATTTAAGATGCTCCAGGAAGATTGTTGATAGCTTGATGCCCCCTGCTTCAGATTTCATTAAGCATCTTGGTTCACAAGCTTTACCTTCAGCAAATTTGCAGCTTCTTGACTTGGCTTATGGTGCTGCAAAATGCTGGTGAGAAACCATCAAACTACCTTCACAGACTCCAAGTTGTGCTTAACACGGCTACAAGGAGAGGAGGGGCCTCTACTGATGAGTTTGATAGGCAGTTGTTGAAGCAGTTTTGTAGAGGCTGCTGGGATAACTCTTTATTAGCAGAGCTCCAGAACAAAAGTTTCAAAACCCTCCTTGCTTCCTTTGCTGAATTACTACTCCTGCTACGTACTGAGGTAGACAACCATACTAACAAGGCAGTACATAAGAAAAAGCACCTTGGTGCCTCCAGACAACAGCCAACCCCACCCAAACAGCATGTTTGGTCTCAACTCCAAGGCTAAGGCTGCAGCAGAAACCAATCTTCTGAAGAAACAAATCACAGAGTTACCGGCTCAAATTGCTCATTTAACCCACCAAAAGAAAAGCAGAAGTAAAAGGGCAAACCCAAGTGCAACGGTAACTGTGCAGACAAATCCTACTTATCAGCAGCAGCCCTTGCCAGTGCCTGTTTGCCAGTGCATCAGCCACCTCCCAGGCCACGCCCATGGTACTGCTTTTGGTGTGGAGAGGATGGCCACGTAGCCTCGAGATGCAGTAATGAGGCAAACCCCGGGCTGGTAGCAACAAAAAGGAAGCAATTTCAAAGAAAACAGCATGACTTAAATGGTGTGGGTGCATAGAATGGCTCTGAGGACCCACACCATTTAAACTGACAGAAACTCCTGTCAACTCCTGTTGCGGGTCAGACATGAGTTGAGTTTAACACTAGTCCCTTTACCTCCAAGCAAAAAGGCAAAAGACAGCCAAAATGTCAGCCAAGTGGGCTGCCACAGAGTTTGGTTGGAAGCAAATGCACTGCTGAAGTGTGTGTTGCTGAGAAAAGAGTCAACTGCCTTTTTGACTCTGGATCTCAAGTTACAACGATCCTGTTGTCCTTCTATGAGAGCAACCTAGAGGACCAAGAAATTAAATCATTTGATGATTTGTTGGAGGTTGAAGGAGCTAATGGACAGGAAGTTCCATATTTTGACTATGTGGAAATAGATATCCCAAAGCGTTTGTAGGGCAGGAGGTTGAGATTCCTACATTGGCCCTTGCCCAAGAGCAAATCCTTATTGGCACCAACACTCTGGATGTGTTGTACTTAAATGTTGCTGCTCACATTAATGAATTTGGCCTACCTATCCAGAATGGCTACTATGCAGTCCTCAAAGTCTTGGAGCTTAGGCACAGACAACAACCAAATGGCAAACTGGGCCAAGTAAAACTCTCTGGGGAGAAGCCGGAGACGATTCCTGCTGGACAAACTGTTGCATTAGAAGGGGTAGCCCTTGTTGGGAGCTTCTTTAATGAAAAGTGGGCCTTGGTAGAGCATCCAACAACGGCTTCCATGCCTGGTGGCCTGTTGGTAGCGAATTGTTTAGTCACATTGCCTGCGAAAAGGGTGAGCACATTGGCTGTGATAGTCAATAATGAAACCGCCTGTGATGTAATAATCCCACCAAAAACAGTGATAGCTGAACTCAGTGCCGTTCAACAAATATTAGTACATAGGCCTGACACAAATCTAACTGACTCTGTCAAAGACAACTCAAGTCCAGATTTACAGTTTGATTTTGGAGATTCTCCTCTGTCAGCTGACTGGAAGGAAAGAGTAACACAAGCATTGAATTCAATGCCAGAAGTGTTTGCTCATCATGAACCCGACTTTGGTCATGTAAGTCAGGTCAAACATCATATCAGACTTCATGATCAAACTCCTTTTAAGACAGCACGACCAATGTTGCAGACGCAAGCATCAGAGAAATAATCACTCAGTTGCAAAGCGGTGAGGCACCTCCACCTCAAGTGAGAAAAGAGCTCCCTGAGTATGGACTCTTGTTGAGAAAAATGGAACCAGCTGGAGCTCAAAAATAAAGTCTTGTTTCGTAAGAGGCAGGGAGTGATGGGAGTGATCATCACCTTGTCCTACCAAGAGAACTGCGAGACATGGTACTTGAATGTGTGCATGACAACATAGGCCATCTTGGTATTGAATGCACCCTTGATCTAATGACAGCTAGATTTTATTGGCCTAAAATGTCCTCAGTGGTTGAAGAAAAGATGAATACTTGTGATCTTTGTGTGAAAAGAAAAACTCCACCAGTGAGAGCAGCCGCAATGGTTTCAATAGAGACCACCAGGCCATTGGAATTAGTCTGCATGGACTTTCTGAGCATACAACCAGATCAAAGTAATACCAAGGACATACTAGTAATAACGGACCATTTTACTAAGTATGCCCTCGCAATACCAACACTGAAACAAAAGGCGAGTACCATGGCTGAGTGTCTTTGGGAACATTTCATATCACATTATGGGTTCCCTGAGAAACTCCATACTGGTCAGGGCCCCAATTTTAGTCCCGTACCATCAAAGAGTTGTGTGAAATGGCAGGGATCCGGAAGTCGCAGACAACCCCATACCATCCAAGGGGTAACCCTGTGGAGTGCTTTAACTGAGCACTGCCAAAGATGTTGGGCACTCTAAATAACAAGGACATGTCTCATTGGAGAGACTATGGTAAGCCTCTTGTGCATGCATACAACTGCACAAAGCATGAAGTCACAGGATTTGCACCTTATGAACTTGTGTTCAGGAGACAACCAAGACCCCCTGTGGACTTAGCTTTCGGGCTTCCTGTTGATGCTCTGCCACTGTCTCATACACAATATGTGCAAGGCCTGACAAACCGCCTGAAAGAGAGTTATGAGCTTTCAAGCAGAAATGCTAAGAAATCTGCTGAGCGCAACAAAACTAGGTTCGACCAGAGGGTTACTGGGTCTAGCTTTGAACCAGGAGCTCGAGTGCTAATTCAAAATGTGAGACTGAGAGGAAAGCACAAGCTAGCAGACAAATGGGAGGCAGATGTCTACGTGGTTGTGTCATGTGCTAGTGACCTTCCCGTGTATATAGTGCCTCCTAAGGCTAGAGATGGTTGTCTTTGCAATTTATACAGGGACCTCCTGTTGCCCTGTGGGTTTCTGTCTGTAAGTGCTCCTGAAACCCCAGCAGTGCGAAGGCCAAAAACCCATCAAAACCCAGGTTATGTAACGGAGCATTTTGATGATGCCATATCAGACAATGATGAAGTGTATCCTTTAAGGGTGGTACTTTTGTATCCAGCTGCCTCCACCATAATGCCTGAGGTTGATCCCATGTCACCCGACATTGCATTAGAGCAGTTTCAGATGAAACTGAGGTGGAAATGCCGATAGAGGCAGGGGAGGAGCCCCCAGCAGCAAGCTCACCTCAGGTCAGCCTTTTTCACCTTGAAGAGCCAAGAAGAACGGGAGGTGATGAAAGTGAATCTTCTCGGAAGGATAGTGAGATTCCAGTACCCCTCATTTCACCTGTTGGGGAATCTCAGCTTCTTGACATTGAAGGTATAAAAAGTGTCCCTGAACCTGGTGACACAGCTAATTTAACCCACATAAAAACAGTCGCAGAAGTCAAATCTGTATCCCAACTATCAAAAGGAGTGTTACACAAGAGCCCCGCTTCCCCCTGCATCAGGTTGGGCTGCATCCAGTCCTTCACTCCCAACCCTGGAACCGGCAGTGATGGACCTAAGGGGAGACACCCAACTGATTTAGGATGGCCCCGCAGACATCAACGAAGCTGCCCCTTGAAGCCGCCATCTGGGTCTCACCTGACAAGAGGGGAAAAAGCCACAACGCCCACTCCTCTGGAGGCCACCAGCATGCCACTGCCATAGCCTGAAACACCTCCATGAAATATTCCTCCATCCTGTGCAGCATCACCGCCGGAACAGGAGGGCACACCAGCACAGCGGCCCCAGACTGAGTGACCAGGTTGTCCTGCATCTGCATTTGCTGCTGAGTCTGGGTCTGCAGCTCTTCCAGGTGTTACGTGTACCACCACCTGCTGCTGCTGCTGCTGCTGCTGCTGCTGCGCAGCCTCCATGTCAGCCATCATTTTGGCCAGCACCTGAATTAGCTGGAGGGCTTGCGGATTCACCATGTCATGCCAGTAAGTTTGTTACGCTGATCCGCCACCACAGTAGTCTTTAGGAATATTTCTCCAGGTTTCTTGAAGGACATTCAATGGTCTTCTCTGGATGTTGGCTGCTTTTTTTTGCATTCTCCATCAAGATGATCTCACAGTGCTTCAGGCCAGAGCTTTGGGGAGGCTGATCCATGATCCTTTGGATGATATACCAAAGATTACTGATGCCTGTGGTGGCAGTGGTATAATCTGAGTTGCTTCAGTTGGTTGGGTCTAAGTTAACCAATCCTAAGTGCCAAAGGATGAGGTCAGCTGAACTTCTGATTGTAATGAATGACCAAGCTCTTATATCATCAGTAAAAGAGTTTTGTGAAAAATTAACAACCGTGAATGCAACCATGAACGGAAATAAATGCTATGACATTGCAGAGGTTTATCAAGCAATGCTACTGCATGCTGTCATTAAAGCTAAAGAAAGTCCAACAAAACATTAGAGTATGTGATCTTTTTGTTGTTGTTGTTTTAGGCTGGACAGTGTAATTAATATGTATATAAAACAGCAGGTATTATTCATCTCTGTCTCTCTTCCAGTCACGTCAGATGGCTGCCCTTTTTGTGAACCTAATCCTGCTGGAGGTTTCTTCCTGTTAAAAGGGAGTTTTTCCTTCTCACCGTTGCCAAGTGCTTGGTCACAGCGGGACGTCTGAATGTTGGGGGTTTTTCTCTGTATTATTATACGGTCTTTACCTTACAATATAAAGCACAAGAAGATTCTGGGTTTGAATCTGCCAGCTGACTGAGGTCTTTTTGTGTGAAGTTTGTATTGTTTTGCCTTAAATCCCGCCAGGTATTGTGGCTTTCTTACGCTGTCCAAAGTGAATGAATAAATTATTGTTCATCTCTCTGTGTCGGCCCTGTCATGGACTAGTGACCCTATCCAGAGTGTATACAGGGCCTGTGTATACAGCTGGGTTCCAGCCGCCTTGTGCCTCTGAATTGGGTAAGAAGAAAATGGATGGGGGGACTACTAGACTGATCTGATAATGACATGTTATGGCTTTAGATCATTTACTGGCTATTATGTACTGAACTGTAGTTCAGGTATTTTGTTCCTTTATGCATGTTCCTTTATTCAAATTTGGAGCAGCTAAAAGCAGAAGATACATGAAAGTGGAAACAATGTGTGTGTCTGAATGCAACAAAACTTCCAGTAACCTTTGCCATGAACCATGTTAATTACCACAGGGTGCTTCCACAGCACTGTGCCTCTGAAAATTGTGAAAATTGTGACTTCTAGGGTTTTGAGGCTTTTATTTTTGTCACTGTATTTTATGCTTGTAAAGTAATGTCAGTCAGTCTGGCACTGGGTAGTATATTGAGGGCTCACTGTACTATCACTGAAGTCAGTTCCATTGGCAGAATCTCAAAACTCATAACCATCAGATTACTCCCACAGCTGGAAACAAATGAAATAGAAAATTAAAAGTGCTGCACTTAACAGTTAAGGAAGGTAAGAGCACTAAATATCCCTGCAGCCAAAGGAAATGACAGAACTAAAGACCTATTTCTGTCTGTGTGGCCTTCCTATGTTGGCAGACTAGACTAAACTGTGCCACAGCTGAAATTATGCCCCAGAAACCTCTCAGAGGCCTTGTTCTGTTAAGAGACCGCCATGCCTAGAAATACTGCCGCCACAAACCCACAGGGCAGGAGGGGACTGTCCGCCTCAGATTTGAAGCTCAGACTCACGGGGTGTGTTTTTTTTTGCCTCAAAATGGCGAGGGTGAAATTAAAGGCAGTGTCTTCATGTAATTGCACATGGATGTGCCCACTGCCCATGAATCTGACCCTAGCTCTTGCACTCTAATGAAAGGTTGAGAGCTTGAACAAGGCAAAACCCTGGCAGAGTGATGGCTACAGGGATTTCAGCCAAATAGATTTTGTAATGTGCCCATAGTACTATAGCAAAGGGCCCTTATCTTTATTCTATCCGGCCATTTTCATGTAACCACTAGTTCTCCTGTTTGAATGAGAGGCTATTATGTTAGCAGTCAGAACAAAGCATGATAATCAATTATGAATGTCTCTGGGATATGTTATCCAAATAGGTATTTGTAAGTGTACTTTCTTTTTGTATAGCATAACTATAGCATGAATAATTGATATCTTTATAGGTTTGGACCTCGAATCAAGTTATATTATTAGTTAAATGTTCTATATATCTATAGAGAGCAAGTTGACCTTGTGCAAAGCTGTTTAAGAATAATAGACACATCAAGCATGCTTTATTATACTGCAGGCCAAAAATGTCTAGATATATGTAAAGCAGTACAGGCTGCAACATTAAACTGATGTTATATGGCAAGGTCTCTGTAATTATAAGCGAATAATGTAATAGATATTAATGCACTAAAATAGAGGTTGCTAAGTCAATAACCTTTAGCCATAGAGTACTTCTACATTGTGCAGCTTTTACCTAAAGAAATTATGTTAATATTGACCGCCATGTCACATAACACTATATACTTTAAAAAGTCCGGGGCCGACTGTAGCTTAGCAGTGGAAAGTTTCCCCGAGGAATGGACTTACCATCTGTGAGGCCAGCTACTCTGAGGGAAGCAAGGTTATACTGTACAGTACTTTCAAATGATGGGTTGCAGCTTGTAGGTTATACTTAAATAATATGGCATTATAATAGCAGGAAATTGCACATAACACACATGGTGCATTGATGATTTAGGGTAGTTGTAAAACATCAGATCATAAAGAGTGGAAGCTACACACACCACTTGTTAAATTAGTGTCCTGCACACAAGATGATTCAGCCCGGTTTGAACCAAAGACGTCTGCAAAGGAACAATTTAGTGAGGGTGGTCTTGAAAAAGTGAAAAGCCCCCCACTTCCACCCATGCTCCTCTTCTGTAGGCTATGAATACACATAAACATAGACTCACTCTGACCACATATTATGGGTTAGTACTTGCTGATGGTTTCATATTTGGAACTACGTTTATGTAAATGCAGATGTGAGCCCCACATCACTGCAGTTTGCTGAAAAACCCAAGGTTTTTCCAACCATGCTCCCAGTTTGTTAATCCAGCTGCCTTTTACATACACCCACTCCGTGATTGGTCCCAGATTTGCTGCGGGTCCGGAGTAACTATTTGGCTTTTTCCCTGAAATTTTTCCCATTGCTGCTGGCACAGTGTGTGACCTGCAGGAAATGACTGAGAATTGTGACTGTAACAAAGCTAATGGACCGGTGCCAGACCGCAGCTGTTTATTTAACCACACAAAGCATTCTTCTGGGTTAATAGCCGCAGACACTCCAAGATATTGACTATTTAATGATTTGGTCTGAGACACAGTACAGTATGTGCTTGGTTTGGGGGGGAAATTGCAAAAAGCTAGATGTGTGGCACCATATCAAGCAAAGCAATAAGGTTCCTAGCAGTGGAAGCAGTGACTCAGTTATTCTGGGCTCGAGCTGCGGACTTTTGTTTGAAAATGGAGCTTTGTGTTTTAGTCCTACGTGGTTCGCTGTGTTTCGTTACAGTCAGGGAAGTCTTAAGAATCTCCTCAAAGCGCTTTGTCACATCTGTTTTAAGGAGTTATTATCTGTCAGTCTGCCTCTCAGACTCTTTACTGCCAGCCCTGCCCATCCTTCCAGGATGTGAGGTCACAAGAGAATGACCAGAACAAAGGATGGGCAGCAGTCATACACTCTTACAGCACCGCTCTCTCCTTTGGGTCCATGTCAAATAAAAAGTAGTGATTTGCATTCTGTTCACAGGTTTTATCAGTGGTTTACATCAGTTGTTGTGACTAGCATTTTGATTTTTCTTTCGATGCTTATGATTTATTATTTGTAGTTTAAAACAAAAATTATAACCAGACTGCTGACTTCCCACTGGGATTCATCATTACCTGAACCAGGTCAGAACCTCCACTCAACCTAAATTTAACCACTCAATTTAAACATTGGACTCACGTGAAATAAGGCATTACAGTCCTATCAGAGTTTTAAGTAGCCCAAAGATATATATTTAACATTGCTGCTCACATTAAGAGTCACTGTTGTTACCTAGTGAGCTAGCAACGCTACCAAAGCTCTTTAAACAAACAAACAAACAAACCCAAAACACTTTGATGCGCAGGCAAACGATAAAAACAAGTAGGTTTGCACCTTTGGTTCCCCAGTTAATAAAACCCTAAGTAAGTGTTTTGTTGTGAGTGCTATAACGAACATAGCTGAGGACAACGTGTGAGAATGAATCTTTGCATCTCGTGTCCACAAACATACCTCCTGTCGGCGCGCGCGCGCTTCTGACCCCCAGAGCAGCCTCCCTGCGCTCGCAGTCCGGGCTGAAGAAGGGGAGGGAGGGGTGTGACTACCAGCCGACCGTCGACAGCTCCGGAGTTTCCAGAGCTCAGTGAAAAAAAAAAAAAAAAGATGAGGAGCTGCTCTCTTCTGCCGAACAACGAAGAAAGAATTAAAGTTCAACGGAAAAGAAAGGAACTCAGATAATCGACTGCGATGAAATGTGCGTCCAAAAGTGCGGGACTGACTTTAAAAACAAAGCGAACTGCGAGCATCCAGAGGTAAGTTGTTTTAAAGCTGCTGGTTCTTTCTTGGAGATTTAGACAGCTTGAAGCTGCAAAAAAAGAACTCAGTAATTAAACTGGCGCTATTTGCTGAAATCCGTCGATAATTTACACGTGACGACTGAAATATGCTAATTTTATGCATAAATAGGTGTTTTCAAATGGGCAGCTTCGATTTTCAAGACTTCTCTGTTTCAAAGGAGAGGGGGGAAAGCGACATCAGAGTTTATTTCAAGGTGTTTTTTACAATAACGAGTGTGTTTCTGGTGAATAACCTTTTGTTTCTATAATTAGTGGAATTTAATCAAACAAACCGCACAAGGACAATGATGGCAGCATGATGTTCTGTAAATTGGCTGCTCTCTATAATAAAGCTCAATCTACTCCTGCAGTTGAACACAGTGGACACCGCGCTCCCTGCTCAAGTCTGACCTCCAGTGTCGGCAGCTGGTATTCTTTGGACAATGATCAACTCTCAGATCCAGCTCCACTACAACTACACAGGAAAGCTGGCCAACCGGCCAAGCATTGGCGCGAGCCCCGGCACTGTGGACACCAAAACCGTAGTTTTCCTCATCGTTTGCAGCTTCATCGTCTTGGAGAACCTCACAGTGCTTGTAGCCATATGGAGGAACCACAGGTTCCACAACCGCATGTACTTCTTCATCGCTAACCTGGCAATGTGCGACCTGCTGGCTGGAGTCGCTTACCTGGTCAACCTGCTCCTGTCTGGAGAGAAGACCCTGCAGCTCTCACCTGCTCTCTGGTTTGTGAGAGAGGGGAGCATGTTTGTAGCACTTGGAGCCTCCATTTTCAGTCTCCTGGCTATTGCTATAGAGAGACACCTTACTATGATCAAAATGAGGCCTTATGATGCGAACAAGAACTACAGGGTATTTCTGCTCATAGGGACCTGCTGGCTGATTGCTATATCTCTTGGAGCTTTGCCTATTCTGGGCTGGAACTGCCTGAATAACCTCCCTGATTGCTCCACAATCCTCCCTCTTTACACCAAGAAATATGTTGCTTTCTGCATCACGGTTTTCATGCTTTTGCTCTCAGCCATAGCCATCCTGTATGCCCGCATCTACATCTTGGTCAAGTCCAGTAGCCGAAAGGTGAGCAAGCACAGCAGTTCAGAGCACGCCATGTCCCTACTGCGCACTGTCATCATCGTAGTTGGAGTTTTCATCGCCTGCTGGACTCCCCTCTTTGTCCTGCTCCTGGTGGATGTAGCGTCCAAGCAGAGGTCCCCCATTCTTTACGAAGCCCACTGGTTCATTGGGCTGGCGGTGCTCAACTCCGCGATGAACCCAGTCATCTACACTCTGGCCAGCCGCGAGATGAGGCGAGCTTTCCTGGGTCTGGTTTGTGGCTTTTGCTACAGGGCGAAGGCGTCTGCGAACGGGAGCGGAAACAGACAGTCCCTGGAGCCCAGCCGCAGCAGGAGCAAGTCGTGGAGCAGCCAGAACCAGCAGGGCTCCAGGCAGTCAGAGCCGGAGAGAGGACAGGAGTCAGACAGGGGCCACGGAAAGGTTTCAGTGGTGGCTGGAGCAAGCAGAGGTACTGCTGAGGCTGCGAGTGACAGAGAAGATTAAAAGGAGACAGGAGTAATTTACAGTAATACTCTGAGCTTAAGGGCTTGTGCAGTAGTCACAACGGAGAGCATTGTTCCCCAAAAAAGTGTTTCTTTAAATGAAGGGTAGATTTCTGACATTAGCTGCAGGGCAGTGGTTTCTTTTTGCTATATGTTCATCATCTGTAATGTATGGCTCTTTCAAGTCCAGCCTCCAGTGCTCAAAACTTTGGAGTGCTCAAGAGTTTGGAGTCACATTGTCCTTTTTTTGTTGTTGGGGTTTTTTTGCTGGATAACAGTCACTTCCACAGATGACTGGTGCTCTTACCCTCAACAGAAAGGACTTTTACCTCCGTAGTTGCAGCTGTGATCTCCTATGATAAATTAGAAGTAAAAATTTACCCGCAGTTACCAAATAAGTGCAATTATATCACTGCAAAAACCAATGTAATGAAGAATGATTGTAGACTATTATTATTGCAATGACACACAGCTGAAGGTATTTATTAATCTACGTAGTTTGTATTTACTCAGTAATCCTACAGTATGCTGGGCAGTTACTGTAATCTGCATTGTATAATAACCAAGGCAAGAGTTACTCATAGTGAAGAAACAAACAGGTGCGTTTTTTTGTATTATATTAGTAGCATTGTGCTCAAAATGAAAGCGTTCGTGATACAAGGGCTCCATCTGCTGGTCTTACTCAGTACTGCTGCATGTTCTCTATGCAGCTACAGCAGTTCTTTGTGTGCATTTGTTTTGAGCTTTAAAAGCATGACGCTAGAAAGCTGAAGACTGTAAAGAGGCACGTGAATGCAGCATGTGAAATACAAATTGCAGATATTCATGTTAGATAAAAAAAAAAATCAGCATTCACTCAGTAAATTAAAATGGAAAACTATTAAATTTACTGTGTAACAATTCATTAGAATCACCTTGTGGCCAAGAGAGTGCAGCTCTGCTTTGTTTATGAGAGGAACTTATAAAGGCTTGGTTCACCAATAAAAGTATTTACTGTGTAATCTAGCCATGCTTTTGATTTTGTTAGTCAAGATTCAGAAGCATGGGTCTCGCTGTAGCTCACCTGGCTGTACAGGTGACTCAGTGCTGAAGGCTGCTGCAAAGGTTAGGCTCTGAGTCTGACCCAGACCATTTTCTGCATGTCCTTACCGCAACTCTTTTCCCTGCTTTCCTGTCCACTCCCTGTACTGCACCATCTAATAAAGGCTGAAAATGCAAAAAAAAAAAAGATAAAAGAAGATGTAAAATATTATGTTTTAACGATTTCTGGAGGCAATCTAACACACAATGCATATACACTAAGTTGTGTTTTCCGTGGCTCACAACATCTATTTCCTAAAACCAATTTCCAGTCACTGTGGACAATCCACCTGGAACTTATTTACTCTTGCTTTTCATGGGAACTAATATAAATAGTGCGGACTGTGGATGACCCAGAGTAACACATCTCAAAGACAAGTATATGTGAATGTGGGTAAATTAAAACCACCTGCGCGTTTTAGATGAGAAATCTGTGACTCATGAGCAGAAATATTAATACCTGAAACTATTACAGCAGAGAAACAACAGCGATTCTACACATTCACGGTTTTATTGCCAACAGTCATACAGAATAATGATTAACTAATACAACCAAAAGATTAAATCTGTAAACATCATTTGGACTTGTTGTCTCTATGTTTTTATTTCCTTTTTCCCCCCCAGTTTTTTTTAAATACCTGTCCCAAAATAGTGAGTTTCTGTGTGATTTCCTCTGACAAAGATTTATATTTAGAATCTCGAAATGATACATTTATAATATATAATAGAGAGGGAGGGAGGGAGGGTGGGAGACAGATAGTGAGAGGGAACAGTAGTCTCAAGCAGCAACACGCAGCAGGGCAAAAACACAACCTCTAGTGAACAGGCATGCCCCATTGAAGATCAGCTATTGCACTTTGAAGGAAGAGAGAAAGGAGAAATTAAAAACAAACATTGTACAAATAAAAGGCACATTTTCATCAACAGAAATCTGGAAAGACGCCATGTTCTTAGTTTTTGTCCCGGTGAGGAGTTTGGTCATTTCTTTAAGTCTCAAAGCTGATCCTCGGCGAGATTCGAGTGCGGTTGCTTTTGATATACGCTTTGTTTGTTTGGAATTTTGCACATTTTCCCAAAGTGTTCTTACAAATTCAGATTTTAGAAATAAAGCTTCTTTTTTCTTTACATTAGCAGAGTGCTTTTAAATAATTTAGCACATTATTCTTTCTTCAGAGTTATTTGATTTGATGAAATTATGTCGCAAAAAGAATGCAAAAGTAAATGACAAAATTCTCTTTGTGTCCTTCTCCATTGGGACACAATGAATCAAACACATTAACCCAAAACGGATGTGGTGGATGGTTTTTTTGATGTTGTTTTTTAAAATTTTCATAAGGACCCCAGTGCTGTGGGTTGTGAGATGCATGTACTGTACACTCCCTCTTGCAGCAAAACACAGGCACATTATATTACATTGCATCTGTCTTGTCAAACTCATTGAACACATGCTGATTTGGGTTCAACTGAAGTGATCCAGTGCATATCAGATACAATGCCCCATTCATTTGGTATCCATCGGTGTCCTGACATTAGTAAGGATAAAAGCATTAAATAAAAGAAAAAGAAGTCAGTTTCCAGTGCTGCTGTGTACCACTTCTATGAGCTTTTTAAAAACAACATAAATACTAAACTGTCCAGAGGAATGAGAGCGTACAGTGGATTGCAAACTGAAAATTAATGGTTAAAAACTGGCTTAAAAGCTGTATTTTCCTTTCAAACGCAGTGTTATCCAAAGCAGATGTAACTGACAGGGGTAACTATCCAACTCTAGGGTGACATCTTGTGGCAAAACTGTTTTTATCATAAGATGTCGACACTGAGAAATCAAAAGCTAACAGTAACTGAAAACGATCGAAAGCATCTTAAACATTTGGCGTAAACACAAGACACTCGTCTGACACGCGTGAACTAAGTGACCTAACTTTGTTTTGTGCTATTCGTTTCAGATCCTTCAAATAATAATAGTAATAATAATATTTAAGATTTTAAACGTTCACAAAAAGCGGAAAATGTGAATCAAAGTGGTGAGAATATCCATTGCAAGCCCCAAAACTAATCACCGACTACACACCTAAAATAATTCAGCGAAAAACCAATTCGGAAATAGTTTGAAAAGCATATATTTTTTGTCTTTTTTATTTATTTATTTTTTACAGTGTCAGCATACATAAGCACCTCTTTCAAATAAAGGGGTATCAAGGTCTACGAACATGGCCACGAGAACGGTTGATTTTAAGTCATGCGACTGCAGTGACACGAGAAAATACTTCTTAAAAAACTTTATCGTTAAAGCCATTGACAGCACTGTGAAAGGGTGGCTGTTTGCACCCCCTCCCCCCACCCAACAATTTGTGACAACTGCAAAGCAAAAGAAACAAAAAACACATTCAGGCCTAAACCCGATAAAAGCTAGGTTTTTCTTATAGTGACTAATCGAATAAGCTGTCACGCTTGTTGGTGAGATTAAAGGACGTTTTTCCGAACGTAATTTCGTTATAAAGAGCGTTTCCGTTTCCTCAACCTCTTAGCCGACGGTTCCTGTAGAAATGTGGTTGTGCTTGACAGACAAAACTAAAGTTTCAGATTTTTATTCTAAAATACTCTTGTTAATACCTCTTTGAGGTTTGATTTGCGCTTTGTCTAAACTACAAGAACAATAGTCTTTTTCTTAATCTTTTAAAACACCAAATCGAGATATTGTGTCCAAATGCACCTAAGTCTTGTCAAAAATATAGCATTTCAGTCATCACAACAAAATAATAACAGTTCTCTATTGTTTTTTTCATCTTTAACAACTCCTGCATCTTCCAGCGTCTCCGGTTAAGTAACTGCAGATCAGTTTGTCTCAATAACTCTTTGAGCGAACTGAGCCTTGAAGCATCGACTCATGTTTCATCTTCAAGCTCCGTAGTGAGAGGCCACTTTAGCGCTTCCTATTACCGGTCAGGCATCGCAAGCATCACTGTTTCCTTCCCACAGGCTGTAGGAGACACAGTTCACTCCCGGCTGAAACAATCGGCAGGTTGTTGTCACGGTGATGGCCAATAAGGTGGCTAATGCTGTCAAATATGTGATCTTTTGTCCGTACCTTAAAAAGAAAAAGGAAGACAGATATTCAGATTCTGCTTTGGTCTAATGAGAGTTTCATCTTTTACTTTCATGCATTCACAAAAGAGTTAATGAATCAAGCTCCGTGTGTCCTGCTACACCCCCCTCACCCGTCTTACCGTGCCTTCAGGGTCCACCAGCAGCAGGTGTTTGGCAATTCCATTGTGCATGCCTGTCAGTACGTAGGACCCTGGGTTGGTAGTGCTCTTACGGACGAGAAAGTCCCCGTCATTTTTCAGAAGTTTTTCAGCATCGCGGCGACTCATTTTACCGTGGTACCACATTTGGCCCTCCAGCTCCTCCTGAGCCCGGAAGGCCAGAGAGCAGACAAGCAGAGGGCTCGAGTTGTCCACGGATGCTGCCTTGTGAAGACCGGATACCTGGGACTGGGCCTGTCCCTGAGACAGCGGCTGGGACTGGGACTGGATTGCATCTTCGAAGGGCTCTGGCACGATGAGGACAGTGCCAAAAGGTGAGTTAAGAGAGGAAAAGTAGGTACAGTAAATTTTAAATCAGCATAACTATCAAATAGACAAAAAAGGAATATAAATGTGTTTCTTCCTTTTGACTTTGACACACCAAATGTTGATTTTGTCAATAACTGCAAATATATTAGCTTCATTTTTCTAAATTCAGTGTTCAACAGAGGTGATCCTCAAAATAGAAACACATACTGTATTCATTCCCCAAATATACTCCATCTGCCGTGCTGTGATAAAATATTTGTCCCCTTCTTGAGCTTTTAGGGTTTTTTTTATTGTGTATATTATCATATAAAGATAACACACATAAATCCAAACTGCAGTTTTTAAACAATGATTTTATTTATTAAGGGGATAAGACTATCTAAGCCTACCTGGCCTATTTGAAGAAATCATTTAATAACTGTTAAATCATGAATTAACTACATGAATTTCACTAGCCATCCTCAGGTCTGATTATTGAGAAATCAATTAAATAGAACCTGCCTGACAAAGGTAGGTAGGTAGCGAAACAATCTCAAAAAGCACCATATCATGATCTAAAGAACCAGCTGAGACACAAAGTCTTTAAAATCGAGCTAGAAAGCCATTTCTAAGGCTTTGGTAGGCTTTGGTACTCCAGCAATTCACAGTGAGAGCCATTAGCCACACATGGCTCAAAAATGTTAATGAAGGTTTTGGAGTGAAAATCCAGACATAAATTTGATTGGGATGCTGACCATAAACAGGGTGCTCATACTCAAAAATTCTCCAGTGTGACTGAATTCAAACAATTCTGCAGAGGCCACAATTCCTCCACAGTGACGTAATATACTCATTGCCTGTTATCACAAACAACTGATTGCAGTTCTTTCTGCCAAAAGTGGCACAACCAGTTATTAGGTTTAGGGGGCAGTTTTTCCACACAGGCCCAGGTAGGTTTGGATACCATTGTATTAATAAAAGAAATCCTCACTTTGAAACTGCATTTTTTGCATTTACTTTATTTATCTTTGCCAAATGTTAAATTGGTTTGATGATCTGAAACATTTAAATGTGACAAATATACAAAACATCCCCTGAATGTGCCTGTACTGTTTCCCATAGCATGTAAACTGATGTGATGATATGCCGATGACACTGTTTTGTGTCTGATGGTTTGAAAGGTGTCCTAAGCCAGGGTCGCAGAGAGAGGGCTGCTGGACTGTCAGCTGCCTACAAAGGTATCAACCTATAACTTAACCAATCAGAGTCAGTCACTCATTTGTTTGGATGGTGGGGAGCAGCTCAGAAACTGTACATAATATTTATGAAATAGAACAGTAACAATGTATGTATTTTTTCAGCTTAAAAGGTTTAGACAAAAGTACAGTTTTTTTTGTTTTTGTTGTGTTTTTACTTGTTATATTGTTATCTGTTGGCCCTCTTGACCAGGTCTCTATTGGAAAAGAGATTTTAATCTCAATGACTTTTACCTGGATAAAAAAAGGTAACAATTAACATGAACTCACTAAAATGTGATTAACTGTTATAGAACTACAGTAGGTGGACATTGAAGCCTGAATTTAAACATTTCCAAAAGAAACATTCACATTTAAATTGCGCAGCTCATGCTTTACATGTAATTTGTGTCATGGTTTCTTCATGTGTTTGCCTTTGATCTTCCATGTGTATTAATAGCAAAGCTAAAGCTGAAGTTAGAAGGAGGAAGGGGACAACCACACACTGCCATTATCACAGTCGTCCTTTTGTCTTCATACTGACATGATGTTATTATGACGCCGCGCTTAAGTCACTGAGAAACAAAATCTGGGAAACCTCTATAATTACGAACTCTGATTCTAGTCGTCTTACAGTATTATTCTGAAGGAAGCCAACAGATACTATTCAGCTTCTCTCTACTGCTTTATCATACAAGCATTAAATTATGTTTTCATCAAAGTCACGAAAGATAAAAAGTGAAAATAAATAAAAATGTACTGGCAAATGTTAAACTGTGTTTACCATAAAAATAAATCAGACAGTACTTCCAAATCCGATATCTGAATACGAACTGACTTTTTAATACAAGGTAACCAAGTCTTACTCATATCAAACAGGTCCTTCTGTGGGCTCTCTTTGGCTGCAGCTGCCATGCCCTTTGTCACATTTTCAGCCTCTGCCTGGAGAGCTGCGAGCACCTGGGCATCAATCTGCTGGGTGTTCACATAGGTGGGCATTTCTTCTGCATTTGGTGCTTGACCTTTAGTCTCTGGGAGTCCACTTATATCAAATGATCCTAGAGATTTGAAAAAACAATCAATTATACTTTTGAAGACATAAAATGTTGAAGAACTGAATATCTTGCATATTGGATGTACTTACCCTGTTGCATGAAGAAAGTCTTTCTTTCATCTCCCCAGCTTTGCCGCCCTTGGTAATATGTCTGATCAACAGATCCTGGACCCATCTAATGACATGCAGAAAAACACTGGATATTTAAGATTATTTTGAAATAAATGATGATGTGTTGATAAGGTTTAAGACTCATTTAAGTATTGTTTACTTTTTATATATACTCACTGGACACTGTATTAGCCACACCTGCTGAATCGCTTATTGACGCAAATGTCTAATCAGCCAATCACATGGCAGCAACTCAATACATTTAGGCATGCAAACATGGTCCAGGAGACCTCCTGAAGTTCAAACTGAGCATCAGAATGGGGAAGAAAGGGGATTTAATCGACTCAGAACATGGCACAGTAGTTGGTGTCAATCAGGTTAGTCTGAGTCTTTTAGAATCTGCTGATCTACTGGGATTTTCCCACTAAAACATGTCTAGTGTTTACAGAGAAAAGTCCAAAAACAAAAGGAAATATCCAGCGAGCAGCAGTTACTCAGGATTGATGTCAGAGGTCAGAGGAGAATGCCCAGACTGCCTTGGGTTCATATAAAGGCAACAGTAACACTCATTATAGCCAAGGTAGGCAGAAGAGCATCTAGCAGCAGAAGACCACACTGGTAGACACTCCTGTGAACTAAAAACAGGAAGTCGAAGCTATAGTGGTGTTGTTGGGGATGTTGGGGATATTTTTATCCAAACTTTGGGCCGTTAATACCAAAAACAACTCATTCTGCTTGAGTGTTATTGCTGACCACGTTTATACCCACAGTGTGCCCTCTTCTGATGGCTGCTTCCAGCAGGAAAATGCTCCATATCACAAAGCTCAATCGTAACTTGGTTTCTGGAATATGACATTAAGTTTACTTTTTTCAAATAAAGGCAAAAGGGGTTCAACCAAGTACTAGTAAGGTGTAACTAATGAAGTGACCAGTGAGTGTATATTCATGATTTCAGCAGGATCTCATTGGGCAAGTTTCCATTTAACTGAGATCTTGAAAAATGTCTAAATGGCACCCAGCAATTTAGGCTAAAATCAGACAACTGCTATGTGTAAACAAAATCACCAATGTAACTGCAGTGGGTCCAAAGAGACTAAGTGTCCTGAGCATGACCATTAGAGCTGCCAGAATAAGCTTCCAAACTATTGGAGATTACAGTTTTTAAGATATCTTATAATTTAGAGGTATTATCATTAGGTACACTGACAATCTAGAATACTGGAAACATGCTTAGAAAGAAATATAACAGGAATATAAAAGAGGTGAATCTCTGGTCATGGAGTGTGCATTGTGCCATATTCACAGAAACTGTCAAACAACATCAATGAAAAAAAGTGACATTATTTTGTATCATTTGAAAATATTGTTTATATCCTTCTGATTTCTTCCCCATATATCAGGACACAGGATGACACATTAAAAATAGCCAATCAATTTGTATACGTTTGTTTACAAAAGAAACACAAAGTTAAACTAAGCTGTACCTGGCAACCATCTGCATTTTGATTGGTCAGCCTGGTGTCAATGAAGCCTCCAGGGGGAGGCATCTTCCCGGGGATGTTGTTATAGTAAGGGTGCTCTGCTGACTCCTCCTCTTCCTCCGTCCAAGGTAACTCCTCCATGTTTAATACCCTGAATAAACACTTCAGTCATGAAACTTAACACTGTACTGCATTGCTGTGCTGTATTTGATAAAATTATCATCATCTATATTTTCTTGTGTTAGTGAACAGGTACTTTGTGATGCGCTATTTTTATCTCACCTGTCATGTGTGGACGACAGCTTGCTTGAGGGACACTGCAGGTACTGCTGGAAGCGAAGGTCAAAGGCCTGGCCGATGGTACTGATGACGTCCTGGGCTAGTCCATCAGAGCACTCCAAGATGTGGCACGCTGACAAGAGTCACAGCAACACATTTTCATAAGCATGACGCTGCAAGTCTACAGAGCGTTTAATCAATGAATGCTCACCTCTTCTGTTAACTGGGTCCTTTGCTACATAGGCAACATAATCTGTTGTATCCTGTAATGAATGATACATCTTGTAAAATACCACTGATATAATTAAAACTAATTATAAAATTAAACAAACAGAATTATAAAAATTAGATATAGTGTAGAATTTTATAATACATTCTATTAAAATAAAATATCGGCAGCATGTCAGTACTTAAAACAGCACTTATAATTGTATTAAGATAATTTTTAAACATCTTTAACAAAATGTAGTGTTTTCAAAGTCAAATTTCAAGTACTTTTTAAAAATTATATCCTTATTCTGTTATTTGAGTACTTACAGGGTCTCCACCTGATGCAAAGGAAATGGACTGCATGTGATGGTTGGCTATAATCTGTCAAGAAGAAAATACAGTGCATACGTGTTATCACATGGTAATGCATACATACAAGCATACATGAAGTCACTATGTTCTCATGTGTACTGATAAAATTTGAATTTCACCATCTGCTCTTTTATTAAAAAAAATCTTTAAAAGCTGACCTTCATCCCCTTAAAACTTCTTAGCAATAAAACTAAAATATGCTCCTATCTTTCGCTCACTTGTTAGGTGAATGTTCAAATCACTATACTATGGAGCCATTCCTGTGAAAATGCTAAATAAAAAAAAATAAATAAAATTATTAATTAATAAAGTTATTTTTGAGGTTTCAAGCATGTTTCACAACATGCCAGTGTCTGGGTTTTTTTTTTTTTGGTCTTTACACCAGCTGTTTCCAAGTTCATTAAGGTGTCGGTAACTTTAGCCCACTTTCCACTGTGTTCAGCCAGTTGAAACAGCTGTTTGTTCAGATACCCGGAGAGAACCTGAGTTTCATGGCATTGCAGTCTGAATCATGGCATGTGTAAAATGTGTTATTGTACAGGTATTTCCTTGGAAGTATTCTAGGAACTGCTAAACTGCTATTTTAGACTCAATGCTGTGTTCTTGCCTGCAGATTTTTGTTTTTACTAAATCTCTGGATATTCTTTTAAATAGATTACATTGAACAGATTTATGCTGCAGCTAATTAACTGCAGTGTTGCCTAACAATAGCTTGCCTTTTCCATATCTAACTCTCATAGTTTGATGTTTTTCGTTGGGTTTCTAAAGCTCATGCTTTATTCAAACTTCATTAAAAGTTGGTTTGTGGTTGCTTGGATCGGCTGTCCAGCGGCTTACAAACACCTGCTTGTTGCTAATTTGGCTAGCTTGCAGGTCTGGATTGTAAAACACATCTTTGACATATATGTTCGTATTCATGAGGTGCAACAACAATACAATACAATACAATTCATTCTCCTAAATATTTATCTTAGGTGAACTAAATGGCCACGCAACAATTCAAGGGGAACTCCAACATGCTATTGCTTCACATGGGTTTGGCTTTTAGTTTGTTTTTAGTGCAGTTTCTCTGTGGTTGTCTATACTTCTATTTCCTTTTGTACCAGGGTGTATTAGGATCTTGCTTTTTCCTATCAGAAACTACAAACAATCAAATCAAAGATTAGAGGGGTATTCTAGCATTTAAGGGAAACTGCAACATAATTTGTAGCCTTGTAGCTATATTAGGTGTTAGGTGGATCAATCACTCCCCTCAAAGTTGGGATAACTATAACTAGGTACATGCCCAGGGATTATACTGCCTTGGCTTTTATTGGTCTCTGGTTGTCACATTCCTGCTAGTCTCTTCCTGTGTGGATGCCTCTTAAACTCTAAAACTCTTTAAAAAAAAAACTCACTTCCTTGATGTAATTGTCTTAAGCAGCAGTTTTAATATTAGTAGTAGTATTATGTATTTCTACTACATGTTCTGTAATTGTTAACAAAGATCCCGACTGACCTGTTTGCAGTCAGGGGTCATCAGGTTGAGGCTACTTGTGGAGATGTTGAGGTTGATGGACATGCCGGCAAACTGCAGATTGCTCTTTCCCAAAATACTGGACAGAGCTTTGGATGGTGGCTGTAAGGATCAGACACAATAAAACACAAATAAAACAAAACTGATTTAGCCTAGAATAGAGACTTGGAAGGTAACAAAATCAGAAGACGAGCACCTTAGAAGTTCCCCAACAAACATGTAGGCTCTGGAATTGTTTGCATCCTGGTACTTTTTTAAACCTCTACTAGTTTCCTTTGGGCAGTTTCCACTGTTTATGCAAAGGTACACTAACCAGCTGCTGGCTTTTTCTCTTAAACATAAAACAGTTCCTTTACACAGTTCACTGATGCATAACTGAAGTGCAACTGCATAAAATCTGTGGTAACAGGATTGTTGCAAACACACAAACATGTGCTCTCCTCCTGCACGGAAATCCAGGCAGATGTTTTGCCAGTAAGAAAGACAAACAGGACTGTAAAGTGTTGGACAGGATATGTCCGATAAAGGTAGGATTCAAAGAAGCCAGAAAAAATAGTCAAAACCCATTCAACATTCTCAGCGTGAAGCGGATGTCACAAGCGTGTGTCTGTCACACAGCCAAACCAGCAGCACCTTATACCATACATCGATTCTAAGAGGAAGAAAAACTAGCCTGCTTGGATTTTGTGTTATGTACTCTTCCCTGACATTTGAACAAGCTCTAGAAAGGAGAGCAATGCTTCATTTCACACCCCACATTAAGACACAGATCCTCACAGGCTGTGGACGCACACACAGAATACAGACGGTCATATACATGCGCACCCACACACACACTAGCTTGGCGTCCTGATCACAGATATTGTGCGCTACATGAGTCACTAAGCACTGTGTGCGGTGTGCAGTGCATCGTGGGTTGGAGCTACACCCACGCACACAGTCCCATACCTCTTCATCTCTCCCTCTTCTCTCCTCAGCCTCTCTCTTCTCTAATCTCCCCCTCTCTCCCTCTTTATTTTCCCTCTCTTTTTATATAAACCAAGGAAGGAAAGGAAACATAGAGATGGGACGCTATATATAGAATGTGCATGGGTAAATTAATATGTAATGCCATTTCCTATTTTTCCAGCTACTGTATATCTTACTAACATTCAGGTCTCATGGAGTGGGCATTACTTTTCCTGTGATTATGCCATTCTTTTATCCTTCTTCCCTCCCTCCCATTCTGTACATCCATGCAAGCTACCTTTCTCTTCCGCAGAGCTCCTTTGGTCCCTGGAACAGCCTCACACACCAGGCTGATGGCTTCCCTAGAAGGAGAGCAAGAAGAAGATAAACTTGTAATTTTGATTGTATTTGCAGTAACTAATCATCCCAATCATACACAAGAAACGTATTCTGTAACTTGGTACTAAACCTCTTCACACAAACATGCCTACAGTGATGATGTTAGTGCAGTAATCTTCAGCAAGTTCGACATATTTGTTATTTCTTTAAATTTTAGTCTAGCATGCTTATAAATGATTATTGGCACACAACACAAGGTCCAGCGGAGGCTGATGGAAACTTAGTTTTTTTATTCAGATGTACAAAATAGGTTTTCTAGTTTCCAAAACCACAACATCAACCTTGTGGCAGTGCACTGAAAATTTGAACCTCCCGGCAGCAGTAGGTGACACATCAAAGTTGGCATGATTCATCCTCTGGGAACCTGAATGTGTGCATAAAGTTTAATGACAGCGCTTCCAATTCTTTCAACCAACCCCGTCATCCGAAAAGCTGTGCAACCAGCTTGGTTTATGATTGGGACGGGCATCCCATGATGCTTATGGCTAAGGCACAGATGGCATGCCTGCATGGCATGGTTATTGTTTGATTTTCAGGAGGACCTTTGCTGCAGCTCATATGCTTCCGTTTCCATTAGTTCCTCTCTATCTCTGTGCAAACTGTTTTGAAAGGCAAACTGTCAATAATGAAAACAGTCAGCTATCATAATTTTAAAAAAATAATATAAATTCTTTCTTCTAAGACCAACATGAGGGTCACATGTTTGAGTTCCCCTAACTTTCATAATGCCCCAAGGATACAAACTCCCAAAGTCCCTTTCATGTAGTACCATCAACATTTTAGTTAGTCCACTACTTTGTTCTATGCTAAAAATGTTTTAAAATGGAAACATAAACTGAGAGCCTCAACTATGTTTTGTGCTTAGTTTTAATTTGTTAGCATGCTAACATGCTAAGTCAAAATGATAAATATAAGGTGAACAGAACTGCTAGCATGAGCGTGAGCTTTGTTTTGGATTTGGAAGTTACTGATACTGATGCTCCTCACTCGCAGTTTTTGAAAGTTTGACCAAAAAACTACAGATAATTACATGTTTATAAAATTACTTTGGCTCATAGAGATTTAAGTAAAACAAAACAAAACAAAACAAAACCCAGCATTGCAGTGTTTTGTTTTGCACAATAGGATATATTACAAATACTCTTGAAATGCATTGAAGGGGAATCTGAACACGTCTCTCTCTGTATGTCTTTTTTTGCCATGCCTCTCCATATTAGAGAGAAACACAAACACGCAGTGGCAGAGAGAAGGAGAGAAAGCCTGCTACTGTGTGTTAGCTAATGTTACCAACTTCAGGAAGTCAAGCAGAAAAGTAGACATGACACGAACCGATTCGCCCGCCGCCCTTTGCCTGACTGCACATCGGTCAAGGATTTCAGAGGCAGAAAATTCCATGCAAACAAAATGTGCATCCTAAATGCACTCTAAAGTCATATATCCTTAAAGTGTTACATTTTTAAATGTACAATTTTCTTCATGCAAGTTTCATTGTGCAGGCATGTAAGGCATGGTAGAAGGTGAACATTTTGTTCAAATATTGTTTAATACAAAATTGGCTTAATACAAAAAAATCAATGCATCTATTAGTGAGAAGTTTAATGATATAATACATTTGGCCACGAGCAACTACTCAGCAATATGTTTCTAGATACTGACAGCAAATGTTTGGATGCATTTTTTTTTTAAATTTTCAATGAGTTTGATAGTTGAAATGAATATACAAAATATTTTGTTAATAGTGACAAGTCTCTTATTTTCCTATGGTTGTTATGTTATGCTATGTTATTTCTTAGATAGAAACCAAACTTGTAAAGAAAAATGGCAAAATTATTCCTTTACTTCACCCAGTAAAAACGTTCTCTCCCCCCCTCCCCCTTTTATTAACCTCAGCATGTGAGCTTGCTATTCAGCACTCTTTCATCGGTTGGATCATAAAATGTATTTTTCTACTTTTCTTATGTGTTTGTAAATTGGTTCACTTTTCAGAAACCAGATGTTGCACTTACACTTTCACAATATTCTTTATATTCAACATACGGTTATAACATCATTTTTCTTTTTTTTTTAATTTTTAATTTTTTTTTTATTTAATCAGTTATTATGAATTCATTATTTTTATCATACAGCACAAAATGTCAATTCAATAACAATGACATAAAAATTAGGATTGTGAAATATCATTTTAGGTCTGGTGTCATATGAATACTGGGTGCTGAAACCACATCTTCAATACTATCTGACAATGAAAAGATGCAAATACTGCTGATGTGGATAAAACCTGGGTTCAGCCTACTATAAAAGTGAACCTCCCCAGTATTTACTGGTGGTGACAAACATTTGGCATTGGGACCAAGACCCAGCATACCAAAAGGTCAAATCTGGCTCACTGGAAGGCTTTGGGAAACCTGAAGAATGCAAAAGAGGGCATAGATTTCCAACTTTTACATTTTTTGGTCAGTTATACAACCTTCTTACAAAGGAAAAATAAAACTGGGGCCTGCTATAAATCATCAACGTAAAAAAGTAACTCTGAGATAAACTCTGATAAAAATAAAGATTTTATTGTTAATATTTTCTTCTATTCTATCTTTTTGTTCTTGTTTTGTTTTGTTTTTACAGTAAATTTACAGGAAAAAGTTACTACAGTGGCTGTAGTGGGTGGCTGTAGCTCAGGTGGCAGAGCAGGTCAGCCACTAACCAGAAGGTCGGTGGTTCGATCCCAGGCTGCTCCAGTCTGCATGCCAAATATCCTTGGGCAAGATACTAACCCTGTGTTGCTCTCCGATGCATCCATTGGAGTGTGAATGTGTATGAATGGTAGACTACTTAGCACTTAGGTCAGAAAAAAGTGCTTGTGTGATTGGGTGAATGAATTAGTTGTATAAAGTGCTTTGAGTGCTCAGACAGAGTAGAAAAGCGCTATATAAGAACCAGTCCATTTACCATTTCTTTGCTGCACTTATTTTTCTTAAGACATGTACTTAAATGTCTTTACTTAAAAGTGTTTTTTTTTTAACCTTGTTTTATTTAGATTGAACATGTATGACACCACAGCTGGGATAGGCCCACATCCTTTTGCCATGGATGTGTTTCAGTTGTTTATTGGAAATAAAGTAATGGATTTAAATAGTTTTAAATGTGAAAGTTGTTCATTGCTGAACAATTTATGTGTGTGTGTGGGTGTGTGTGTGTGTGTGTGTGTGTGTTTAAGTATTTTATCAAACTCTCATCATAAGCAAGAATCAATTTAATTTCAACTTGTCTTGTCCTTGAAGAAATATAAATGTGTGAACATACCTTGTTATTTGTGACCTTGTAGTGAAATCCAGGGATCTCATCGACCTAAGGACTTCTATACAGCCCAGATACTGCAAAGTAAGAATGAAAACCCTGTATGAAATAAACAAAGACTACACATCATTATGCACAAAACAAATCTTTGTGTTACCTTTCAAGGCCTAAAAATAATAAATTACTGCAGTCTTTAAGAGCATACAAAATCACCACACACACAAGTTTTGACACTAGGGGCTTGTTCTAGAAAGGAAAGAAATGGACCCATTGTTTAACATCAGGCATGATACAGTTATTAAAACTTGTGACGCATGCATGACTTTCAAAAGCAGCGGGGGCATTTAAGTCAAGTTATCTTTACAATTCGCTTATTAGCTACTCTGAAAAAAACAACAATATTACGTTTGAGATGAAGAGATTGTATTTGTTTGGAAAGGAAATAAAATAAAATATTGAGTTTCTCTAACTTTTTAAACACTCACTTGCCAGTTCAATAGCTATATCTTGCTAACTCTTGGTAGGACCACATTTTGGTCTCAGAACTGTCTTAATTCTTTGAGGAATAGACTCAGTGAGGGGCTGAAAACATTCCTCAGAGGTGGCAGGAGGCTATTCCAGCAATCATAGAGTGAGAGGCAGGGTACACCCTGGACAGGTCACCAATCTGTCGCTGTGCTCCATCTAAATATCGCAGCAAAAACAGAGACAAAAGTTTCCCAATCTTCTGTTGTCCAATTTTAATGTCAGTGTTAACTGTAGCCTCAGGTATTTGTTATTAACTGACAGCTGTGGCACCCAGTGTGGTCTTCTGCTATTCAGGTATGCTCTTCTGCATACTTTGGCTGTAACAAAGGGTTATTTGAGTTATTGTTGCCTCCCTCTCAGCTCACAGCAGTTACAACACTTTCCTCTGACATCTGACATTAACAAGGCATTTTCACCAACAACTGCTGCTCATTTGATATATAAACCCTAGAGATGGTCATGTGGAAAAATCCCAGTAGATCAGCAGTTTCTCAAACACTCAGACCAGCTTGTCTCACGCTAACCACCATGCCACATTCAAAGTCACTTAAACGCCTTTCTTTATGATTCTGATGCTCAGTTTGAACTTCAGCAGGTCTCTTGGCCCATGTCTAGATGCCTAAATGTGTGATTATATAGGACAAAAAGTTAAACAGGTGTACCCAAAAAAGTAGCCAGCTAGTATTTATGTAGTATAATTAAAGATAATGGTGAAATCTGAGATCTTTTTGAACAAAACAAATTAAAAATAATCATTTTTCAACGTATGCTTTTGTAAAAAAAAAAAGAGCTGCAGGTAGACCGACACCCAAATTAGAACAACAGTTCGTTTTATGACCAAGCGGATGGTTTTCTAGTTAAAAATAAAAGCATCCAGCCATACAAGAAGTTTACAAAGTTAAATCTAATGAAGCCAAAGTTGATGCTAACTCAGAAATAAAACAAGTCAAGGTTTATTCACCATTAAAAGTTTCCTTTTAAATAATCAAATTATTTCCAGAACCAGACTGCAACAGATCATGCACAGGCCAGGAACATTTGGTGCTGATGAGTTCCATCACTTTTAAAATCATATTTTGAATTTCTCTGTAAACAAAACAGACTTCCAGACACATCAGTGTTTCCACTCTGGCCTTTAAAAAGAGCCAGTTCAAGAAACTAACTTGTTACAATCATAAATTTCCTTTTATAACTCTGTGTCTTTCTGCTCAGCATTTTGCGCTCAAACAAAAATATTATTTTGTCAACATGACATTCTCAAATTGCCTATGTTCTCTATTTTTATAAGGGTGTGTTTGAAGTGGGTGCTTTAGCAGGGCCAAAAATACATCAAGCACTTCTAAAATTAGCAGAGCTCTATTCTGAGCTCACGCAGGGTTTATATTCCCTTATGTTGTATAAGAACGCACATAACCGAAACTCTAAAACTGAATTTCGGATTAATAACTAGGTTTCCAAGTGATCTAGATCTAGAATACAAACTGTAATTAATTTCAAACGTTTCTAAATATTTAAGCCATACTGTATATTGCATTGTCTAAACCTGCTTCTGCTACGGTGTTTATTGTGTGCATTATCTAAAAATTTCTTCTGTATGAAAAGTGTGAAAAATCCATTGGTTTGTGCTCACGAACACAAACTGCCCCATCTTTTCATGACAGCATGCACAATTTTTAAACTACTCTTTTAACATGAAGTATATTTAGTGTCTGCAGCATGTTTTTTCTTGAGACTCTTGGGAGGAATCATCCTGACAACTGAACGCCCACCTTCAAGTGTGGCTTCTTTCCCCTATTTTAAAGGTGAAAATGTTTGTATATTTATGATCAGAAGCATGAAAAAAGGGAACATTTGTGTCCAAAAACAGGAATCGGTGGATAAAAAGTTGCAACTTTACACAGACTGCTTTGAGACTGTATTGCTTCTGTACAGTCTAGACAGGATAATCAGGTCCAGGAAATAATGCATGTGATCAATAAAAAAGAATAATTAATTGGTTGCAATTGAATTTAATAATCAAATAATCATGTGAGAATCGTTGGGGGGGGTTTTAGGCAGTAAAACATTTATGGGATACAACTTTTGCAATGCGGCAATGCGGTCAGGAATAATAACATAATTTAATAACTATAATTTAATAACTGGATTTATGTTGATCAGGTGGCCAAGCACACGTTTGCCACATCAGCTTTGCAAACAATCGATGCGTCAGTGTTATTTGGTTCTGAAATGCAAAGAAAGCAGGTCTAAGAAATGTAGAAAGCGATCGGTTAATTACAGCTTTAATATCCTGTATTTCTTTTATTGTTTATGTGTATTCTATACATATTATTGTGTTAGTAGTATTTGTCACATATTGCTCCTGTAAGTAAAGTGGTAGGCTTGTGCTAGCCTTGAGTACTTGGAAGAAAGGACAACTTGATTTTCATTCACTTAAAAAAGTCTACTTGCCTTCTTTTCAATCATTCGTGACCTGGATGACTCAGAACCTACACAGCCTGAACTCTGACCTTCCTAAAAACACAATGAAATACTAGGAAAGACCCCTGTTAAATATGTTTGCAACAGAAACTGCTACCAGAAAACCTTAACATATCTAATGTGCATTTCTTTCCTTTTTTTAATTTTTTAAAAACACAAGACTAGTACGAGATAAAAGTGAGAGTGTAAACAGCATCACTGTCAGTCAATGCCGCTTGGGGGTAATGGTGCGTGATGTGCGAGGAGTGACCACATGACGCTAATTAAAAGTGCTGTGAGCAGAACACCATGTTGAACTCAATACACACGGGACTGAAACCACAGGGAAAGCCGGGGGTGGAGGGTGAGCACAGGACAGACCCATTTCCCCTCTCACAGTGTGGCTGCTTTCAGCGGCATTGACTGGACAAATAAGTGCTCTCTGCCTTAATGCAGTTAATGGAATGTCACGCTGGTCACAGATACTGTAGGCTTTGTTTGGGCTAGCTGTAGTAGGTGTCATATGATGGCAATCGTAACTTGATTTGGAATATAACACATTTCCCCTGGCAGTGATGGCCTCAATTTTCATTTTTCTCCAAAAAGCTGCATTTCTCTTTGCACTGCAGTACAAGACAAGGCAGAAAAAAATAGCAAAATTATTCCTTTACTTCACCCAGTAAAAATGTTCCCCCCCCTTTCACACCTTAAAGAGCCAGGACTCTGCATCATCACTCCTTATGCTAGTGACTCATTGCCGGCATGATGACATTCGCAGCTCCTGTAGTTTTGCGCCAACTTGCTCACCTTTAAATGATGTACGACGGTTGGACAACAGTAACAGCAGCCAGCGATAAGTGTGATAAGACAAGGATGCTCCGAATATTTTTTCCCATTCAACCCATTCACTGTTGGCAAGCTAAAGCAGCCACAGAGGTGCACAATGTACAGAAATAACTCATCACCATGGTTACAAAAGCATAACGTTGCCTCTCTGTATACATGAGACTGGCCAAAATATCGGAGAAATGTAAATGCTTACACAATATTCACATGGATAATTACCGTTTTTGTTTTGCCGTTATGAGCTTTTCCTCTACTTTTCCCCTTAATGGTGACCTTCTCCTTTTTTCCTGAATTATTCAGTGCCAGTTTTCCGGTTGCTGCTATTTCACCCAGCCTACATACACCCACTCAAGGGCATGTTGTGAGAAACTACATTATTCCCACCCCACCCACCCCCACTTGCAGGTAGCTAAAACTACACTCATTCAAAGAAAAGAGAGAATGGGAAAATGACTGGGATGAACAAAGAACAAAACGAGACTGTGAGGGGAAAGAGTGAGTCCACCAACCTTTACAATGTATGTGACTCCGGGACCAGAGATCTTCTCGTTTGAGTCTAGCCATCCTTTGGAGGGTTTGCTCACCAGTCCACCGCCTCCACCTGGATTCCAGTCCTCTCCGCTGGGCTGGTGCTCATCCAGCCTGCTCTTCTTGCTCATGCTGACAGATGGCTCCAGCTGTGAACAGGGGGTTGAATGGGAGGCCGAACTGCACAGAGAGACACCCGCACCAGAGGCTGCCGCTGTAGCTGCGCTGGGACTTGGGCCACTGGAGCTGCCTGAGCCCGATCCCCCACCCCCCTGCAGCTTTGACACAGCCAGGTCCTTAACGGCCGAGGGCAGACCCTTTATGCCGAGCAAGCTGCCGGAGTTGCTGAATTTCAGGCTGGACACCTTGTTGATGAGGGTACAGAGGGTGGTGCCTCCATCTTCCAGGTGGTCAGAGCCATGGCCGGTGGGGTTGCTGGAAGGAGCGGTGGCGGAGGAGGGCTGAACCTCAGTCGGGGGTGTGTAAGACGTCTCGGCTGCAGACTGGGGGGTGGCCGAGACCTTGGGGTTCATGGACAGGCCGTGAAGAAGCTCATCGACGGATGTTACTGACTCATTTCTGAAGCGGTTGTATTTGGTACGGTGAAGCATACCCTTCTCTCTCTTTGCTCTCTCCCCTCTCTCCACCAACCAACACGCACAGCCTGCCTCGTTCACAAGCGTGCTGGCAGACGTGGCTGAGCGGTGCTGATTACCCTCTCCTGTAACATAGCAGCAACGGTAGGCAGCAAACGCCTTTTTAGCAATCACAGGCCACCTGACTGTAATTTTCTCTATTGAGGTTACAGTGGTGGTTGTGTTGAGCTGCTGCTGCTGCTGTTGTCGCCAAAGTCCAATCTCCTCTCTGTAAAATCCAGAGCTGCAATCCAATCCGTCAGAGAAAAAATATACAGACACAATCCATGGAAACAACACTGAAGCAGAGGGAGGGGGGGAAGGATGGAAAGGTCTCTAAAAGGCTTCCAGTGTTGTGGTGCAGCTTTTAGTTTCCAGCGGTGACGCTGCTGCTGATTTCTAGCTCAAAATCCAAAAAGTTAAGAACAGAAAAAGATCTGTGTTGTTGATGATCACGGACACTGCAAGGGAAGAGCAAATACCCTCTACTGACTGCTGCCTGCCTGCCTGCCGGCTCAGAGCTAAAGCATGACTCACTGATCTGAGAAAACCTTCTCAACAAAAGGCTTGCTGAACACTGCAAATCACTTCCTGTTGGAGGGAGAGGGAAAAAAAAAAACCTCCCACTTACAGCACACTAGAACCAATCAATTTTTATATTCCCCAGTCTCATATTCATTCTCCATAATTCTTTTCTCCTTATTTGTTTTTCTGTGAAAAGGAAATGAGGGATGAGAGGTAACTTGATTGTCTTAGTAACTTCGTGAAGTAATCATTCATATTTTGCTGGAATTTGCGTCTTGAACAGTGCCATAAAACTGACGACCTAATAAAAGTTTGATAAAAGGATGACACACCATAAACTAATCACTTAGATGACAGTAAATGAAGTGAAATATGTAATGAAAACATCCTTTCAATTCACAGCTAAACTGAAGCGCCTGTCAAAATCTTATGGCACAAAAATAAAATAGACATTTCTATTTAAAGAAAAATAAAGATTCACCTTAAAATGATGCAAAAGAAGTCTTCATAAATCATCAAGAGAAGCAATATTGCAAAATTTTAGTATGATTGGAAATAGGTGAAACATTAATATATTGCCCATGTTCAAGTATAATTGCATATTGTCAGCAGACATCAGTCCTGGACCACTCACCAAAATCTACCACCAGTTATTTCCACAGCTATTTATATTCGGGCATCAATATATATAAAAAGACTAAAGCAATTTTACTTTTTTAAGCCTAAAAATGTTGACAATCTGCAATAGGAAACAGTTCAACAATGAAGCAGAAACAGATTCACAGCCACTCTAAAATACCCAGCAACTGGTCCAGGCTGAACTGCATGAATGATACGACTCAAACAAACACATTCTGAACGGCATGTTTCTCAGGCAGATAAGTCAATGAAATAGCCAGATGGATAAGAGGGGAAAAAAAAGCTTCAGAGTCTCCTTAAAACCAACAGCAATGAAGCATCTTTGTCTCCCGGCAGCAGAAAGCACACATTCATATAAAATGTCCTCAAGAGCATCTAGCAACGGCGAAAGACTGACACTCATTCATAAGCAGCTTCCACTCTCACTGTGCTGCAGATTTCGCACTGCAGTCCCTCCCAATCCCTTTCCTGCCTGGCAAAAGGAAAAAAAAAAAAAAGAAGAAGACAGCACGTCTGCCTTCTCGCCTCAGAAACAAAGGCAAACACAGAAGCAGGGGGGAAAAAAGGCAAGCCCTCGCAAATCAAAAGTGACGGCAAAAAGAGAAAGCAGAAACGGAGCAGTGGACAAGAGAAAAAAAGCATGCAGTTTTTAGTCTTTTATGTGAATGAAATAGCAGGCTGGCATACCAGTGTTTCTGTGAATGGAAGCAAGGCCTTTCTGCCTCTGCAAGGCAATCCCTAGGGATGGCATGGTCTTATCCAATGAGGAGCCAGCTGGATGACTCATTCAGAGGAGGCTAGCAGAATAGTGGAAGAGACCATTCCAGACACAGGTGTACATTCTGTTTTCTCTTAACTGTCCCTTAAAAAGCCTATGTGCATCATCAGACATGAGATGTTTGCATAATTAAATAAGATAGTGTTCTGTTAACAGAGTGGGAAACGAGAAAAAGGTACAGGACATGAAACAGGAGGAGTAAAGCCACCCCCGTGATTTTGAGTGTCACCATTATCACCTTTTTTCCCTCTCTACATTCATGTGAACAGTTGCCACCTACACATTTAATTAGTAATTGACTTTAATATGTCTCTCACTCTCTCTCTCCCTATACATACACACACACACACACATATATGTGTATGTAATTATATACATACATATCTGAGGGCATTACAAATGCGCTACAACAACAAATATATTTAGAGCTAAAACTGGACATTTGTCACATGAAAATAAATAATTACCATCCATATATATTTTATTTGGGGTTTTATTAACTTGCAATATGACAATAGTATTTTTTTTAAGTTAAAGTAACATATATACAAAAACTAGCAAAGGGCAAGCAGGGCAATATATCCCCAGATATTACTGGTCATATGCGTGTGTGTGTATATATGGAACATAGGACAAGCCATGTTAAGAACACCATGATCAAGCAGATTTTCCAAGAAAAACTTGCTTTTTGCTGCATGTTAATTTATAATTTTACATAAAGCATAAAATGGACTACGTCTGGTTTCTCATGATGTGCTACATGCATTAAATTGTTAACAATACACTAATAATACAATGCTCAAGAAATTAAGGGCAAATATGATAATCACAGGATAACACAAAGTCAATCAGTGTCCAATTAAGGAGCATAAATCGTTGTACATCCATTTCATCTGCTCATCAGTTGCAAATGACAACAACAAGACAACTCCCAAAAAGGGAATGTTTTTTCAGATAGTGACCATTACTCTCTCCTTATCACTGAGACTATACCTCCAGTCATTTCAGGTTGCAGCATAGCACATCAAAACATGCTTTCACAAAAATCTTGGCCGAGTCTCCTAGCACGCTCTCAAAAGTAAAGAGAAGACATGAGGAGATGGGCCATTACATGAGGACACTGGGACCTGGCAGGACTCCATGTGGCTGGTGTGAGGGCCTGACATCCTTTAGCTCTTACATGGTAAACACATCAGAGGGTCACCCAGGCAACTGGAGACTGAAAGTGACCAGCTGTCGACTTCAAAGGTGATGCGCTTCATTGTGGACGTAGCTTAATCCACCCATCCTCTTACTGTTATCCAAGTCAGGTTCGTGTGGGCAGCTGGAGCCTATCCCAGCTATTATAGGGCAAGAGATGGGGTGTGTCGTAGTGCAGGGAGAGAAACCTCCTACTGACAATTTAGAATCACCAATTAATCTAAAACCCGCTTGTTTCTGGACTGTGGGAGAAACCAAGAGAAAGCTGACAGCAGCACCAGCAGAACATGTAAACTCCACACAGAAAGGCTCCGGTCTGGATTCAAACCCTATAACTTCTTGCTTTGAGGTAACAGTAACAACACCAATCACTGCACCACTCTGCTGCCCCTGCTTTTAACTACTTTAGAATATTTTTGTTTTCAAATTTTATTTGCAAGAAAACTATTGACATACCGTCTCACAAAACACAGTTTTGAAACTATACTCTTGGTGCTATTGCTTCAACCTACGTGCATTGAGTAAGACAGCTGAACTGAGCTAAAAGACATCGACTTGTGGGCTATAAAGTACTAGACGTAGTGCCCTGGAGTCCTGCACTGTAAATAGGTATCGGAGTTGTAGATGAGCTAATGCAATATTTAAGATAATTCTCACTCAGCTTTCTGTGACGGTGGTTTTATTTCTGGGTTTCTGTCAACTTGAATTTACAACCTGTTACCTGAACTTGCTATTTTTTATTTAAAGTTAAGTTTCAGTTGTTGAGTGTTGTGTGCACAACTTTAATCTTCTGGGTTGATCTAACTTTTTTTAAAATCACATGTTACCAGTTGACATCATATAATTAAACTGTTCCAACACTTCTCCTTTATCAGTGTGGTGTGCAGGAATGAACTATGATGGCTGGTCACGACAGGCGATTTTTGCCTATTGACCGACACTCAGCAGGAGTTTGGTGGTGCAGTATGGTGCTTGGCCTTCTCAGTATGATGCTTCCTGCCATATCAGGGGGCCATCTATGAACAGGTCACAGAGCACCTGATAAATAATAAATACCAGGTCTGACCTTCCCGCTTACAGGATATAAAAGCTTCTCTTTCAAGCTAAATAATGAGTTGATTGTGACATGTTATCATATGCAGCAGGCAAGTGTGCCTGAAAAATCTAATTTGACAGACTTTAACAAATAAATGGACACGGGTAAGAAAACCTGTGGTCACGGAAACAAACTATAATTTCTAGATGGAATATTTGGACATGAACATGAAAAGAAGCCTGATGAATACTGGAAACACTTTTTTTGGTAACATGAGGCTAAGAGGCACTTGTTTAGCTCAGGTGGATCCAGGATGTTTTGCGTGAACGTGGCCTTACTACCACAGCGAAGGAACAGTCCCAACCACGAAGCTCACAGGTGGGAGTGTGATGACATGGACATGCAGCAAGGGCGTAGATTTGTCATGGACGGAAGGGACATGTCCCCACCAATATCCAGCAATTATTGAATTGTCCCCACCAATAATTTGATCTCTTCGAGTAAAGAAAAACAAACCCGATAGAAAGAAAAAGAACGATCTCATTCACCCAGCGGTGCAGAAAGAGTTAAATTACGTTCTCTACTGGAGTCCTACCGCATGTGACAAATATGGCCAATGTGATTGGCTGTGCCTTTCAGGGAGCTCTGTTTAGTTTTAGCAGCGGCAAGCCTGCGCTGCGAGGAGGAGAGGAGGATGGCAGCAAAAAGGAAGAACCTGGATATAAAAAAGTATTTTTCAAATAAACCTGTGAGTCACTTAAAGCCAAGTTCACTCATAAAATGTGTCCGTCACAATAACGTTACAGGCTATGCTAGGCCATACATGCCAATTTTTCCGGGAGAATCCCGAATTTCAGTGCCCCTCCCGAAAATCTCCCGGAGCCACCATTCTCCCAAATTTTTCCCGATTTTCCACCCGGACAACAAAATTGAAAAACCATATCCCAGATTGGCCCAGCCAATTCCAGTTTCCAATAATGGCTACTACTACTGCAGCTACATACCTTTAATATTACTCTTATTACTCTTTCTGGGTCGCAAAATAAACTTTTAACATATTTTCAGGCGAGAATGTAGCTGTGTAAACTTCAAATATCTGAGCCGGTGTTGTGCCAAAAACTGATTTCCAATGTTTCCGTGTGTTTTTTATGTGTAACGTCATATGATGTTAAATAGACTTCTGTGAACAGGTATTACAAAGGGGTTATATATAAAATTTAAAAAATTACCTGTTCCTCAAGTATCTTTGTAACTGTGTTATTGTACCTACATTATAATCAATCACCTTCCTTTTGTCCACTTAAAATATGTTTACAGAACTATTTTTGCATTTGTTGCAATTTCAGCTCTCCTCTTGGCCAGATTACTCTTAAGAGAGACATTTTTAAAGTAAACAAGAACTTTTTTTAACTGCATAAATAAAGGATACATAAAAGTCACTGCCAAAAACTGACTGCAGGGTCTACCTTGTTACAGGAATGTTGTTTGTTGCTCAAGATGACTTGATATCATTCACGAGGGATACATTTGACATATGTTTCACATATTATAGACCAACAAGTTATTTATAGCAGTTTAAATACAAGCAATCAGTTTTTGGCAGGCAATCACAACACAACACCTGGTTCTCAGGTGGACGCAGCCTCTGAATTTGGACACGCCCAGCCTGTTTCTGGCCCCGGCCAATAATAACAGTGACATTTAACTTATTTTATCCGATAAATAAAATTCAGGTTTTGTGTGTTTGAATGTCTCCCTAATTCTGAGGGCTCAAGGTTGGCAAGTATGTGCTAGGCTTTGGCCCACATCAGTCTAAAATTGTATGTAACCATGAATAACGTGTTGCCATGTCCACCAGGAGAGACTGGACAGTATAGATGTAAAACAAATATGCCAGCAGTTTATCCCAGTTAAGATTTTTAAATGGTTTAAAAGCATGTAGAATAGCATATGTAGACAAGTATATTTCTCCTTTTTTTATTAAGAAGCAAAAACAAAAAGGAAAAAAAAGAAACAGGGCAGGGTTCGGTGGTTGAATCATTCGTCTCCACCAATGCCAAAACCAAATCTACGTCCTTGACATGCAGGATTCCAAAAGGTGTTGGGAAGTTGTAAATATAGATGGAATCATGAATACCTGTGGATACTAAAAAACAACCAAACAAACAAAAAACCCGGGTGGAAAGGAATCTTCTAACAAAATAAGAATCCAAACACATCACAATACTTTCCATAGGACAAAAAGTACTACCTGGGTCTAAATTATAACATTGTGGCATATTAAATTATTGGGGGGGAAAAAAGAATTGGAGTAATGAAAGATATGCTGAGTGGCAAAAACCCCTGTTTGAAGTCATGTAAGTAATAGTTCACATGGGTGTACTGTTACCTGTTTCCTATTGTAATACAAGTGTTCAAATCCAAATCCAGATATTCGCCATTAAATGGATATAAAAGTACTTTTGTAAGTAAGACCATTATTGCACATGTCACTTAATATCTGTCTTGAATGTTTATTTTTCACAGGAAGGTTAAGATGGATAAGAAAGGAGAGACATTTCTACCATGTCATTTTCCTGCCCATTTTCCTGCCCATCGTCCAATTCCGGGTCTATTTGTGACCATATTTCAATAACACTGTTGCCTGTGGTTATACAATCATGTGTCTAAAAAACTCAATGAAACACAAAATGATGAATAGCAGAAGGGAAAAAAAAATATTGATAGGTTGGCTAAAGAGAGCAGAGTGATGTAAGAGTTTCCGATGTGGACAATAAAAGCCTTTAGAGCCGTTTTTCATAATCATGTCTGGGATATCGTTTGAGCTTTCTGTAAATGGTTCATTAAAAAGCATCGGAAGCACAAGAAGATCACAAGAGTACGATTGTCAGTGTAGCTGTGAACGCACTTTAACCTCATAATGTTTATAAACACACAAGCCCTGGGATATTATACAGTAATGTGCATAATTTAATCTTCATTTCAACTGAAAGTTGAAGTGAAGATTCTCGTCTATTCTGGGTTTCCTAAAGGATGTACTATAAATCAAGATTAATGCTTTAGCAAGCTATGTCACAAAAGTGGCTAGCTAAATCACCGTGGTAACTTACTTACCACATGTTTTGAAGCACTGTATAGAGTCTATGTTGGAAAAATACATTTTATATAGGCAGTTGTCAAGTTGTACATGAGCTTTTCAAGTTCAAGCTGTGCAAACTGTGCATTGCATTGTAGCTGGAATTTGCATGAATTCAGTTAGGGGCACAGAAAATGTATAGATGGTTTTATACTTGGTTCTAATCTGCTGCCAAGTCTGTCTTACACTGCTTGAATTGGGACTACTAAAAAAATCGATCAGACCATTCAATCAATAAAATTAATTTCACTCTGAGCTGGCAGAGTCATTTCCATGACTTAGTTATTAAGCTATGAGGCAGTAACCTTTAATGTTTAAATGTATCCAGGTTAAAGTGTCAGAGCTCTAATGTGCAGCAGTCATGTAAGCTATCATCAATAGGTTAACATGCAGCTCGTCCTTTTTTTCAAAAGTGTTGCAATTTTTGTTATTTTTTTGTTTTATTTTTGTGGTCTTTATAGATTTTTATCATTATTATCTGATAATGACTCTGAATAGAGTGGGTACACTCACAGGGATCATTTTGTCCAGAAGAAGAGTGTTTTTATTTCAGCGTGCAAAGATTCTGAAGCAGAAGGCCCAGCTTAACAGGGAAATTTGTAGTAATACCCCTTTCTCCAACTGGAGTTTAGGTTTTGTTAAGCCAGCTTATACAAAGCAAGTGTGGCTGTGTTGAATTTGCTTCATTAGTATACTCTTTAGGTCCTGAGTGTAACTAGTGGTTTGCACCTTTTTCATTCGTGAAGATCTATCTCGATTGTTGATTATGATAATTGTACACCTATCTCCTCAAGAAAGTTCTTGACTTTGCTAGATGTTGTGAAGGGTTTTCCTTACCAAGGAATGTAAGAATACCAGGCTGTTGATTCGGCCACTCCAAAAGGTTTTGCTCTCTCTCTCTGGTAGGTTTATTTTGGTTTTTTAAATCAACAGTGGCCTCCATCACTTGCATCACCAACTCTTTAATCCTCATACTGAGAATTTCAGTGCTACTAAATGCAACTTCATCACTTGGAATCAACAACAGAATCTGTTTAATTTATCAAGAAATAACAAGGGAACAAGGTGTACCTGGCCATGAAACTGCTTGTTGATCAACTTTCCAATTAAGTTTGAGTCTCGAAAATAGAAGACTACAGTCATATGAAAAAGACTGTTTTCACAGGATTCACGGGAAGTACAACTAACCCATGATTCAGTAGCCTGTAGAAACAGCTTAAGCACCAATGACTTTTAGTAATAGTTTCCTGTATGACTTCTCACATTGTTGTGGAGAAATTTCTGCCCCATGCTTCTGTGAGGACTAGAAATGTTGATTTACAAAACCTGTGCTAGCAAATGGTATGGGGACTGTAATTAATTTTAGATCGCTTAAATAGTTAATTGCATACTGAGCCCTCAAAATAATATAAGTATAAAAGTTACAGACTCACATGATTTGAGAGTTGTTTGTGCAGACTTTGTGGAAGGCAGTGTGCAGGAATGTGGGAGTGATCCAGAGCAAGGTCAAGAAACAATAGGTCTCACAGATAGATGCTGCCACAGGCTATAAAACTAGATTACAGGTTAGGAAGAGGCAGGCCAGTGTGTGTGTGTGTGTGTGTGTGTGTGTGTGTGTGTGTGTGTGTGTGTGTGTGTGTGTGTGTGTGAGAGAGAGAGAGAGAGAGAGAGAGAGAGAGAGAGAGAGAGAGAGAGAGAGAAGAGTTAGTGATCCCTAGGTGAAGCTGTACCTGATGGAGAAGAAGAAGGGTGCCAATAAGAGGAGCTAAAGTCCAAATTGTGGCCCTTCTCAATGGTTTTTGACCAATCAGATAGAAACACATTCTCCTTTATAAATATGTGTACTATTAGTTGGGGTCATCTCTCTTCCAGAAGCTGGCCACAGCAAACTGTTGGCTGTGGTTTTCTAACTGGAAAGAGATCCACCTGCATGAATTATTTTTGAACTGCTTGAGGCAATAAATGAGAGAAAACTTGGACTGGGACTGAAACCCTCTTTTACCTTAGATAAAAAGAACATGCAACACTTCTTTACAGCATTGCTTCTCATCATCAAGGTTTTTGGTTATTTGCCTATGCACAGCTCTCTAAAGCTCTTGCCACAACATTTCAACCAGGCTGAGGTCTGGGCTTTGGGCTATTGCAATATGTTGATTCCTTTGTTTTTGAGCCATTCTGCTGTAGATTATGTTAGCCCTGCAACAGACTGGCGACCCATCCAGGGTGTACCCCACCCCGCCCTATGATAGCTGGGATATGCTCCAGCCCACTGTGACCCTGATAAGGATAAGCAGAAGTGAATGGATGAGTATTTTATTTTAACCATCCTCATCAGTAATAACACAGTAGTGTGTTGTGATGCATATTTAAACATGTGAGATATATTGTGTTTCTATTTTGTGTGAAGATGAACAACTACTGCAAAAGAGGGCTGAAAACAACAACTTAAGACACTCACCTGTACTTAGATGACGGCTCGATAACTACCGATAAAGAGGGAAATTCTGGTCACATGACAGAAGTCGTCCAATCAATACCTTTGAGCAATCTACACGGAATGAGCTACAGGTGGCCACTTGTTGTTATTCTACAACCCCAGTTTCTCGTAAAACTTTTCTAATAATTAACCTGATTTTTTTCTGTAAATATGTCTCGCAACCAGATCTACTATTCCGACAGGTACAGTGACGACCATTACGAGTACAGGTGAGCATTATTTGTTCCCATGTTTAACTTTAGTAACGTTAACTAAAGATTAGCAACAAAGAGAAGACGTCTTCAGTGGATATTTTCTAGGAAAAATTAAACGTAGACAACCGACACGAAGTGGTCTCAAAGTTTAAGCTGGCGTTTAGTCATGCTAATTTTGCATGATAGTGCGATTTAAAAAAAAATACCATATATATATATATATATGGTATTTTTTTTTTAAATAGAAATATATATATATATATATATATATATATATATATATATATATATATATATATATATAGGTAGAGGTGTAATAGTAGAATAATAATAATAATCCCATTGAATGTTGCCGTTCAATGGGAACACCACCATTACGGTGACAAACTTTTAGTGGATGTAAAGTGAAAGTCTGACCGCCAGGTGTCGCCAGAACAGCTCCAGTGCTCCTTGAAATGAAGCGACTGCAGTGTGATTTTTTTTTTTTTTTTTTTTTTTTTTTTTTTTAAATCCCCAAAATCCATCCTGTGAATGGGAGGGATTTTTGGAAGAGACGACCCTGAGTTAGTTCACATTTTCAGTTTTCAGTATTGCTACAGTTAATTTCCAGTGTGAATTTGCTTGTTTCTTTTTTTTGAGCAGAGCAGAGCTTTGTCATCTTGGTATGATGGCAAATGTGACCATTTTTTACATTAAGATTTTTTAAAGTAAGTTAACAATATCTTTGCCACCCTCATCACAGTAGATACGTTTAAGACCCCTCAGGCCAACTTTGTATTGATTTGCACTGCTTGACCTGTCCCTGCAAAGGAATACATGGACTCAAGGCATGCCTGCAAGATCCTCTGCACAGCATAGCAAGCCACTCAGTGGCTTAAATATAGGGTTTCCTTTAATTTGGCACCTGTGTATCGATCTCTATGTGTTCTTTCTGTAGACACAATTCACATATGACTTTCGGCTGCATTTTACTTCTTTTTAAATCATGATGAAAAATTTGTTCCTGGAGACTCCTGTATAGCAGGAACTCCCTAAAAGACTTTGAGTATGTTGTCTACATATCTGTCTCTGGACAGTTTTTATCAACATAACATCACAACTGCAAGATCCAGTTGACACTTTGCGTGGTTGTAGTTTAAATCATATCTCAGATAACTGGTGTCGTCCAACAGGATAGTTGCATCAAACCTTACAAGATATTTACACTCCACTAATGATTAACAATCGTTTGTTCTCATCACTAGACATGTTGTTCTGCCTCGGGAGATGACTAAATATATCCCAAAATCCCACCTGATGTCTGAAGACGAGTGGAGACAGCTGGGAGTGCAGCAGTCCCGGGGATGGATCCACTATATGATACACGAACCAGGTAATGCATGTAATATATGTTATTGGCTTGCTTTTGAGCTGCTGAAATGTTGGCAACCTGGACTTGGCTGCAAATAAATCCATTATGTTGTTAAAAACTCTTCTAAGTTGAAGTTGATTGTTGATGCTATTCGTGCACTGTTGTGTCTGGTTGACTAGTAAAGCAAAAGTAATGGTTTTCTCCCAGTTAATTTAAATGCATCACCAGAATGGCTGCAGAGTCGTACAACTTTGGCTGTAACTACAGTGTAGCACATCATTCTGGTAATAGGCCTTTAAAACACACAATGATCAGGCCTCAGGTCACTAACCTGTTGGTATATTTGTCTGCTATTGTTCTCCCAGAGCCACACATCCTTCTGTTCAGAAGACCCCACCCTCGCCCTACTGGAAGAGTCCTCCTGTGATCTTTTATTTAAAATTATTAAGTGTATACTGTCTAGCTGGTTGCTCACTGCAGCATATGAATTTCTCAGCTTTTTGATGTAATCCCTCTGATTTGTCTGATGCTTTTTTTTTCCCGCGGAGAAAGGAATCTTCTTTGTGACTTCAAACCAAAGTGAATTTATAAATTAATTAGAGATGGTTAAATCTGGTGTCAGTCTCTCTGTGTGTTCAGTTACATTTGTTTAATTGTCATGCTCTGACCTTTACAGTAATAAACAACCTGCTAACCACCTCCTGTTTTTGGGTTATGTTCCTATAAGTGGTCACAAGAGGGTGGTGTGGCTCCACTGAACACCACCATGAAACCACAGTGTTGTGCTGAAATACAGAAATGTGCCTTAGGAAGCCACATGTGGCATTTTCTCATACATTAAAAGAAACTTAACGGAGGACCAAATTAAAAACAATTTAAGATGAACAGCTGTAAGTCTACAAATCTGGGGCACACGTGTCAAAATCAGCTTGAAACTTTTTTTTTTTAATTAGATTTCAGTCAAGGCATTAACTATACATGATTTTCAAAGAAAATTCTTGATTATATTTTCTACCATCATCTGCTCACATGTTGTAATTTAAACACTAGAATGTGTTAAACTTGAAGGCATCATGACATAAGCAACAGCATTTAAACAGTTTATTTCTGCTACAGCGTCAAATAGGTAGTCAGTTTTAATGTGAAGAAAATAACAGATGAAAAGCAGTGTGTGAAATAAAAGTTGCCATACATGGGCTGAACTGCATTTCTTTTAAGATAAATTTTGCATTTTGATGACATGTTAAAAGAAAGAGCTACAGGCCCGATTCCTGCCATCAACTCCTATGAATTGGGTTTTGGGCTCGATGATTAAAGACATTTTCACTCAAGATTATACAAATTCCAAGTAGCTATGATGGACTTGACAGAAGCTTCTGAAGCCAGCACAGGTGCAAACATCTTAAAATGAATCTCACAATAAACATTTGACATGTTCCATCACTTTAAAAATGCGAAACGTTCCTTACAAGCACTGCTCTCAGGACGTTTGACAGAAATTGATTTTTGGTACAAAGGCAGCCCACGTGTTCTCAGATTGATGAGCTTCATCTCCTTGCAGAGTTTGGTTGGAGACTCCCACATTATCACTGCATATAGGTGACCCCAACCCCCCAACTGCCCTCACCCCTGCAGGAGGCAGATTGTAAATGTGTTGCTTCATGGTCCCCCAAACTCCTATCTAAGAAGTGGCATTGTTGTTTTTTTGACAGTTTCAGTGTCAAAGGTGTGGTCCACCTGCATGGAGGACCATGTTCGCAACCAGATTCAGCCAAGTCAACTCTTCACAGAGCTCTGTGGTCGTCACAGCTTTCCTAAAGTGGGAAAAAACACAGCTGTACTACACAAGCAGTGCGATTTAATTACACAAGAGAAATGCTGGGAGTAGTACTGATGCATTTCAACAGCTGCACATGCAGATGGGGAAATAATAGTTTGATCCCCTGCTCACGTCCAACGAAGGTAACAGTAAGTTTTATAGTAGTATCATTTTAATGGAGGCAGACTATTAACCAAAAACCCAGAAAAGACACATATATAATGTAAAAGAAGTATTTGATCCCCAAGCAAATCATGACTTATTACTTGCCTCCATTAAAATGAAACTGCCATAAAAATATGACACTTTCATTTATTTGTGAGCAAACTTACAAATTAAGCAGGAGATCAAATAATTATTTCCCCCCATTTTAAAGCCACAAGAAAAGTACTGAGTCATTGACTTTAAAATTCTGTAATAACCAATGCACTGCTTTTAAATCAACCCATTTGTGACCTACAGGTATTGTTTTCTATCTAGGAAGACAGACTGATATTAGTTAGATATTAGTCAAAAATGTCCAGTAACTTCAGTAACATCAAGACATTTAGGAAATTTAGTTAAATGTCACAAGACTCACACATGCCTGTATTGAAGGAGGAATCTCATTAGCAGCTTCTCTAAAAGGAACATAAGCTTTTAGTTACTCATGCAATTTACAAAATATGGTTAAAAGAACATGCGATTCGTACAACACCGTTAGATACATGACGTTAAAGGCATTTAAAGCTGTAGTTGATTGGTGTATTTAAACAAGTGAACTTCAAAGCTTCCATATCACCGTTTACAAAGCCCTTAAATCAGACCCTCATTTCGTTTGAACTAGCTTTTTCTTCGCATCCCTCGTTTCGTGTTATTGCTGCTATAAAAACGTGGACTTTGCACTTCTCCAGTACTCTTGATGAAAACAGCCTGGCAGCCTAAAGCCGAACATGCCGAGCAGGTTAAAACCGACGCACGTGACGCAAACACAATCCAGGCGACTGACTGGAGAAAACAGCACACTCAGACCTACCCAGGCCTTTTCCCATCTCTTTAGCAGTTGCTCGTGCTCTGCGAGCGCACCTCTCCACTGGCTCAAATCTCGGGTTGGAATGTTCTCTTCATCTGTTGAACAACAACACGCTTTATGGAAATAAACCAGTGCAATTATCCATCTCTGCCAATGGAAACAGCCAGTCCAGAACACTCCCAATTCCATTCTGCATGCAGGACTATAGTCAATATTTTCCACCTGATACCTCCAATAGAGAGCCGGAGGTCAACTTCAGACACGTCACTTCCTGTGCTGGCCTCAGCAACACAGTTATACCGTGCGTCCTTGATCAGCGGCCCCTCTTGGAGCCAGCTGCTCACTAAAACCTCCCTCTGACCAAGCGGCCGGCGGTACTCCTTTATGGGGGTGTCCAGACTGTGCCCATTTACTAGCCAGTGAATGTGGACATCACTGGGACCTGTGGGACAGAATTGATGTTGACCTCTGATGTTTAAGGCGCCACTGAGACATGCATGAAATGGGAAATACTTGCCTTTGGTTGGTCCACCTGTGGTCATCAATCGTGAGCATGCATACTGCCTGATCTCAGGTCTGATAGGCAAACATTTTCTAATTAGTATATATCTGTCCTCTCTATGGAGGCCTCATCTTTTGAAAATACAACGGATGATGATAGTTTAAAAAAATAAAGAAAAACAAACAAGGGTTGTAAACGTTTTACATTTTTATTTTGCCTCCCTACCAACAACCACAGCCCCATTACGTCACCTAGTTTTATGTACATCGTCAAATGGTATTTTTTCCCCATATATACAAATATATTTACATTTGTTTACAGGCACAAAAATGATCTGGATAAAGAAAGGTGAACCCACTAAACTTTGTTTTGAGGAAAGATTCTTAATATCCTGGATAAGGAGGATCCGTCCGTCCGTCAGAGTGTGGTCACTGGACCTGATCACTGAATTTTCCAGCTTAATGAATCCCAGCTTAATCTTTTTAAACATTCACGTTTGCTTTGTTTTTTTAATGAAATACTCTTAAAAATGGAGGTCAATCGTTCCCACAAACACAGAAAAAAAAAAGCAGGGAGGATCACTTGTTTCACACAAACAGGAACTCTGACATGCTCGCACTCACTCCCAGTTAGCTGATGTTTGCCAACATGCGAGATGCAGGAGAGGAGAGTGAATGTGCGAGAGTGATGGGTTAAAAAGCAAAAGGAAGAAATTCTGAGGGATTTAGATTCTGGGGTGTGAGCTCAGCCTATGTCACATGCACCACTCACCCAGGGCGAGGCAGAAGAGAAGGAAGGCCTCCTGCGCGTGAACCCCCCAGGCCTGGTCCTTCAGCAGGGGAGGCAATAGTCTCACCTCGGCCTCCCGAGCCTCCGCATTATGGGGCTTCGTGGAGGAGGGAGAAGAGGAATGGGGAAAGGAGGAAGGGAGAGAGGGAGTGCTACCTCCAGAAGAGGACAGGGAAGATGAAGTGGCGACAGGAGAGGAGGCTGTGAGAGGGAGTGACGGAAGAAACAGTACTGAGGAAAAAACAGGAAATTCAAACAGGGGCTGGCATGCAAACAGACAAAGGGGTGACGAATGAATGGCCTAAAAAGATCAAATCAGCTACAATAAAAAAAATTGAAAAAGTAAAAACAACAAGGATGAAGATCACAACTACTTAGACAAACTGTTACCACAGATGTGACTCATTATAAATAATAATTCTCTGAAAATTGTCTAAAACTGAAGGCTTTATAAAATTACAATTAAAAAAATAACTTCTGATGTTGCCCCCCTTTTTTGTTAATCATGTCACACTGTACATTTTTACATTATTAACAGAGCACATATGGAAAGATCTCCGACAAGGGTTAATACACAGGACGACCAGAGTTGTATCTGTGTGGGGAATGTCGATTTCATAGGAAGGAAAATAATAATAATACTAATAAAACACGAGAGTCTGCACGCAGGAAACACAGTGGTACAAACAGTTTGATTCATTCTCTTACTGCCAGTTCACTGGGAGAGATTAAGGCCCACATGCTCCGGGTGGTGACGCTGTGCTAACCTAGGCTACAATATACTGAGCAACTCTTCCCTGAGAAATCAATGTAATACTGAAGCATTCACTGTGTAATGAAGTATTCACTGCTTAAAAAAAAAAAAAAAAAAAAAGCTAAAAAGAGATGCAAATGCCCCCCCTCCCCCTCAAAGAGATGCAAATGCCCCCCTCCCCCTCAAGCTGTACAGAAATGTGACTGCACTTTGGAAAGCATCACAGTAACTTACCAATTTGGTAAACAATGTTTCCAATTTGGAATGTTTAAAAAAAAAATTGACAAAAATTCAAAAATTTAATAGCTTTTCTTGCTGGGCTAAGCTGAAGGAGCTGCAGCTTCCTTGAATACAGTTGTTTTTTTGCTTCTTTTTTTTTTTTGCTTCACCATCACCATTAGCCCTAAAATCAAGCAGAGGGAGTTAAAACTCTACAACCGAGCGGGAATGCCCGATCTGGGCCTCGGGATTTTCATGCCTTACAAAAATGTTGTGCCCTTGACAGAAGCTGCAAATGCAGAAAAAGCGCGGCCCCCTGCACTCTCTGTGCCGATAGGAGGGATCAAGTCTATTGTGGCTAGCGTTAAGCTTCTGCATCTGCATCTGCATACTGAATGTCCTGAGATCCACAGTCCACATCAAAAGGTTTCTCCTTGGAGGGGCTATCGTCTCCAAAACTGAGAGAGGGGACGCGACCGTTCCCGCACTCCGGCTCGGTTTCGTACCCCGTGTCGCGGAGTGCCCGGAGGTTTTGAGTGGTTTGGCTGCCGTTCTGGATCGGCTGCTCGGCCATGTTAATTTTCTCGATCGCAGAGGTTTCTATTAAACCTGCCTCACAGGCCCTGTACTCGGTCTGATGGGCGCTCTTGTGGCTGCCAAGTAGAGTGGCCCGCAGCCTCAAGCAGGGAGCTGGAAGGTACTGCATGTAGCAGTTGTACACCAGCGCAGCCATGAAGAGGAGGAAAAACAGGAGGAAGAGGAAGAGGAGGGCAGCGGTGTTGTTGTGCTGCAAATACTCTGCCGAGGGGTCCCGACTGTCAGGATGGGGGCCTTTGGAATTAGTGGGAAGAAGATTTACCTTTGGCTGGAGCTTGATTGTGCTGCTGGTGGGCGGGGTTAGTGACGCGTCGCTTTGGGGAGGGGAGGGTGGCAGGACTGTTGCTGCTGTGAAGCTGGGAGGGGCAAGGGCTGAAGTTAGTGCGGCTCTCTCCGTCTCTACTTTACCTTCAGCTGCACCTGTGGTAGCTGCCTCGTGGCCACCGAGGGTGGTGGTGACGGCATGCCCCGCCTGGTGCGGCGGTCTGGGCGGAAGATCCAGAGTCAGGGTGTATCCGGCCAGCAGGCGACTGAAGTTCCTGCCAGCAGCAGGAGACCACTCCACGGACCAGCACTCATAGTACCCTTGGTCCTCTGGAGCCACGCTGTAAATGAGGAGCCCATTTTCGGCTATGAGGTGGAAGCGAGAGGCCTCGGTGAGAACCGAGTCGTTAGATTTCCACATCACCTGGGCAAGGTTGGAATGTACCAGGCACGGCAGCTCGGCAGAGCTCCCCAGTTTCACCGCCACATGCCTGTAGTCCTTCCGAGACAGAGCTGGCACTAAAAATAAGCAAACAAAAGAGACAATTGTGAGTTTTAGATACTGTCTGGTCTAATGGGGACAATTCCCAACGCGAGGTACAAGTACCCCACACACTGCAGTAGGCAAGAAGTGTAGGGTGGGTGGACCTGAACAGGTTTCAGCAGAAAAGTTAACAGTTAACTAAGAGTAATGGATAAGCTGTAAAAAAACAGCAGCCAAATGGAATTTGCAAATGATGAAAACCGATAAGTAACGACCAACAACAAAATGAATGTTTGACATGGCATGCAAAAGTTATGGCTGACTTACGGTCACGATCTCTTCCTCTATGCATAACTTCATCTGAGTCACAGTTTAAATCACACAGCATTGTCCACTTTATAAAACTGAAGCCTGTATATGGGTGTGTGAGCGTGTTGAGGCCTACCTGCTGGACACATGTTTGCATCACCTTTCATGCTCTGGATCAGCCCCCTGCAAGACATGCATTGTTTTTATGAGTCAAAAAATACACATGCACAGTGCAATAACACAACTTCTATGCACAAAGACTGTAAAGCAGGTCAAGCTGGAGGACGAATCAGTGCACGTGCGTTTTTAGCTTTGTTTTAGTGGCAGTAAGAGTGACAGATTACCTGAGTGTTTGGCTGGCAGTGTCAAAGATGTTGACACATGTGGCAGTCTTCGGGTGCCAGGCGCAGTAGGGGTCTCGTGCCAGGATGCAGTCGACACACGATGAATACCTGGCACAGAAAGCTGTAGGAGACTGGACTACACCCAGGTCTGACCCAGCATACAGGGACTGCGTCTGTGGAAACGCACATTAACCACAAAGTTAATCGCATATATATCCAAGTGACTTATAAAAATGAGCCAACGTGATCCATATTTCACATTTTCTTCGTCTCGTTCTTTACTCATCTCCTAAATCTCATTAACAATAAAATAAATTGACCTCTGAGGACAGCAGCAGGTTTTTGATGGGTTCAGCGTTCTTCAGGAGCTGGATCTCCTCCACAATATGAACCTCATCTTCAACCAGCACCGACTTGTGCAGGACACCCTTATCTAGACATGAGAATAGTAAAAATGTCAGTTATTCTGCAAAGGTAATCGCAAGAAAACAGGACTCTTTAATACATTTATCTGCAAGTTTGTGGCGAGACGCGGCTTTCTCACTGCACAGACATTCAAAGTTGACTGACTCAGATTTGCATATTTGCCTGATAAACTTCACAAGGAAGTGCTTGTAACGGCTTCATTTTCATTTCATCTTAACTGATCACCTGTTCCAGTGAAGATGACGTCATAAGTAATTTTGTCAAGTGCTTGGACCCTCTCCACGACAATCTGGGTGTAATTGACGTCTTTGGTGATGAGGCGGGGCCTGTTGTGGATGGGCAGGATGGGATCCTCCAGCAGGGGGTGGTCCTTAACAAACTGAAGGGTTTTGTCGGGCAAGTGGAGCGAGTTGTTCATGTTCTGCAGTCGCATCTGGTTGTTAATACACTGGTGTGGAAGACAAATAGCGATGACGTTAGTAATGAACTTCATATGACCAACGCATCCTCTTTTTCCCCATGTAATTAACATGATTACTATATTGAGTAGATCACATCTTGATTACTCATGGCATCTACTTACAGCTCCAGGACGTGGAGTAGGAGTAATGCCGTTGTATCGTACCCACTTTGTGTGGGACTGCTCCACCGTGGCCTTCTGCATGTACTTGCCCTTGGAGAAGACGTCTTCCACATCCTTGATCTCGTAGGCACACACGGCTGACAAACCCACGTTACCCCTAGGTGCATATGTCAGGAAGAGACAAGGAGAAGAGTGAAAATGAGGCAAGGGAGTGAGTTTCGAGTTCTGCATTAGGCTGGATGTGAATGCTGCTCTTTGCTTGCTTGTTTAACGCTCCCGACCCAAACCAATCCCAAATCTTGAAATCACTGACCACTGAGAGGTGAAGACTCCGTAGACGACCGTGTTTTTGCGGTCTGTCCCCTTCAGGATGAAAACGTCATGAACCACGTTGAAAACGAAGTTGAGCTCAGGCATGGAGCACACCAGCTTGGCTTTCAGAAAGGACGTCCACTTTTTCTGCAGAGTGCGCTGCCCTCCAAGGTCACCCTGTCGTGACAATATTGGAGATATTTAGCAGTGAGGGATGAGAGGGCAGCTTCCACTTTTCCTAACATGCTAGAAACGCTGACCTTATCCAGCTTAACAAGGAGCTCTGAGCATTGCGCCAAGTGGATTATGCACTTTCTTGCCCTACATTTTGCCTCTCAGGCAACATACAGGGACCCCTGACTGGGGGTGGAGGATTACGTGCAAATACATATATGTCTAAAAACTGTACACCCATTATTGCTTTTTTATTTGGTAACAGGAAACAAGACTAAAAAGAAAAGATGTAGTTACAGTTGCATTTACATTTTCAAAGCAGTAAAACTTGAAATGAATAGTACAAAAATAACTATCCTGTTTGTTATACTACTAACTTTGAAACATTACAATACGCTGTTATGATGTATGTTGCAAGTTAAGTGCTTGCACTGGAACAGTGTTTTATATTGTCCACTTGCCATAAGTCTCTGCATGTGCATGCTGCAATTATGAGCTAAGGTTAAATTTAACTGGAAGGAGGAAGAAAAAAAAGGAGAAAAAAAGACTTGAACATACATACATACACAAACATGCAGGACACAGGAAATAGTGGCTAAAGATGGATGGATTGATAGCGCTGGTATGTGCAGATGGCGCACGTGTACTGACCTTACAGACGCGCGCCACCCTGGGGATGAACAGCTTGCCAAAGAATTCGTATTCCACCGACACCTCGGTGAAGAAAAAGTAGATTTTGTCGTCCTCGCCATCTGCTCCATTTTCCCCTTCTCTGATCACGTCGGCGAAAACGAAACTGGGTTCTGGGAGGAAAGCAAAGAAAGGTATTGGTAAGAAAAAAAAAATCCTGGAGGCCACCAGTTAGGGCTGCACGATTTTGCATAAAATGAGAATCACGATTTTTTTGCTTAGAATTGAGATCACGATTCTCTCACGATTTTCTTTTCCAGTATAAATATTTATTGCGCTTATTAACTGCACATCAACTTCGTAACAGTTGAGACTGAACATAAAAACAATAAATAAACATAAAAACAACAAATGTCTCACATTTTGTCGTTGCCGCAAAATGTTGTACTGCTTGAAATTCCGTCTCCACCGTTGCCTGACACTGCGTGTATAGAGCAGGTAGTGCAACAATAGAAAAATAGTTGCGGGACGGCACTGTGTAGCGTTTGTCTAGGGTGTTGATCATTTTCCTAAATCCCTCGTTTTGAACAGTGTTGATGGGAGCCATATTTTTGGTCAGGTGATAAGTAATAGCCTCCGTAATTTCTTTGTGCCTGCGGAAGTTCGACGGGTATAGGGACGCGCTGTATAAGGTTCCCGTTATTGATGTTTGGGTGGTTCACCGGGACGGATTTTCTCCAGTCACTTTCTCGTCATCCCTGACGTGTTCTCCGTTGTTTTTTCCCTGCCAATTTTAGCAGCATCACACGGCACAGCTTCTGTATCACGTGGTATAAGGCTTCGCCCTTGTCATTTGTTGAGCAGAAAGAGTGAGCGCTTGTTTTCATGCAGATTACGTCCCGGATCAAAATGCGGTACAATCGTCGCCTTTTTTTTATTTTTATTTTTTTTAAATCGTTGTCAGTTGGAAATGAGATCGCACATAAGTATGAATTGAGATCGCGATTTTCTAACGATTAATCGTGCAGCCCTACCACCAGTGCTACCCCTCAACCTCCTAGTAAATTTGGAAAATACTAGGTTATTTTAAGCAAACCTGACCTCTGAGCTTGAGGTCGAGGTCACTGAGATTTTAATTCATCCAAGATTTAGATACTAGATGTATCAATGCTATCAATTTCAAAATCCTATATCACTTTGTTCTCGAGTTCTGGATGGCATTTCCTCTGCCTCCAGAGGCCATTTTTAACCAGCAGCATATGTCCTTCAATGCACATCCATAAACAAATATGTAGGACTGCTTCCATTTGTGCAATATCTCTAAAATTAGAACTATCCTGTCTCAGAGTGACGCTGAAAACCTAGTTCAGGCATTAATTATTTTAAGGCTTCCTTTTAAAAGGGAGTTTTTCCTTCCCACTGTCACCAAAGTGCTTGCTCATAGGGGATCATATGATTGTTGAGGGGTTTTCTCTGTATGGATTATTGTAGTGCCTACCTGACAATATAAAGCACCTTGAGGCAACTGATTTTGTGATTTGGTGCTGTATAAATAAAACTGAATTGAACTGAGTTATCACATTCACAAACCTGGGTGTCCTGCCTGGCGGAGTGATGACAATACCCCATCAGCCTTTCACGGCCAAGGGGTAAAAACTTTAGACTGCTCCCTTATTTCCCAGGGGGTTGGCACAGTGGATGGATGTGCGATTCTGTGCAGGGTTTATGCCGCATAACCTCCCTGATGCAACCTTCCCACTTACTTGTGACCCCCTGAGACTGGATTTGTGTCTCCTCCCAGAATCAAACTGGGATTTTTCACAAGTAGGGTGATATGGTACTGTAAAAAGTCTCACTGTATTCCTAAAGGTGGGATTAAGAGTCCTAAACTTTGATTAAATAAGTATGTGACACATTTAAATCTGACACACAGAATGGAAATAATTTGGGAATCTCCCTCTGGTGACGTGTAATGCTGTGTTCATATCAGCAACAATATCTTAAAGAGCCAAGGCCAGCTGTGTAACTCTTCATCATCATCTTTGAGCGTGTGTGTGTGTGTGTGTGTGTTAACATGGGAGCATGACAGGTTGATACTTCACTGGTTTGAGGCCTACTCAGCTTTGATCTGTCACACAGTCACAAATTGGTAGCCATGTAGTTGAAAGCACTGCTGTGTTTTCTACACGGCCTCTAATTAACAAGAGGAAGGAGATTTTTTTTCTTGGTGTTGTAGTCGATGTATTTTGCCAACCAACAAAATACATATGTGAAAGTGATGCTGCAACAACAGGTCAATAAACTGCAGCAAAGAAGGGATTAGATCAATCCAGATCCATTAACATGAGTCAGTGGCACTCGGGGGACATTTCTACAAGATGAGATGTTTTCTCAACCTTCAAAACACATTTTTAAAAGCTATTCTCCCAGCAGCCTGACAATCGTTTAGTTCATTCAACTCACCATTAAGCCATGATGTGGAGTACTCAGTCCTCAGCAGAGACTGGGTCGGGGAGTATCTGGATATAATCGGTTCACTGCCTAAGAAATTATAAGCTGTCCCTGAGTACAGCACTCCATCTGATAGGAAAACAGAGAATAAAACATCAGAAAATTATTTTCCTTCTCTAAAAAAACAAAACAAAACAAAGAGGATTGTTATGAATTTCACTGCAGCCATAACCAAAATAAGCACTTTATGAAATGAGATAAGAGAAGAGCTGGGCTCAACTCACCAGCCATGACAGTAGTAAAGCTTTGCGAGGGGTCAAAGGAGCACTTCCCTCTGCCGTCCTCGGGTTTACCGTGAAGTGAGAAGTTGCCAAAGTACTGAAAGAGGAGATTACTTATGAGATGAGGCAGCGGTGTTGATAAGTGAGTTTAAACAGTGAAGTAGGGCGTCTGGGTAAAGAGCGGTTGAAAATTAACCTACCAAGTAATCACACTGAGGCTGAAAGGCGTGTGTGCCGCAGACATACAGTCGCGTGTCATCTACTGCTTGGAGCACTCGAATGTAGTTTAGACACTCCCTCTGAAAGAAGAGGGAACAAAACAAAAGGAGAATTATGACCTTGTGGTTACAGTTCGCCCGTCTAGACTTAATGTTAGACATTTTCAAAATTAAATTACATAACTTCAGTTATTTAATTTTGTCTTTCAGAAATTTGTCTTTTTCTTTGTCATCAGAGTATGAATCTTTGAATCGTCACCAAACCAGTGTTTTGGGAGGTCACACTGATCTTTGGTTGCCAAATTCTAATCAGGTCATCCTGAAGGAAAAAGTCCCTTAAAGAGACGGACGGACAGAGCAGCATCCATGCATACATCCCAGCATGTAAGAGCTGTTAAACTAACCTCTTTTGATTTTCCTTTCAGCGTGCACATATTCATAGATTTTTCTGTAACTGGCCACTGAACCTTAAACAAACAGGAATAAAGTAAAAAAAATATTATAATCCAGATTATTTAAAACATCCCTCCACATGCATTACCATGAATCTTTTAAGATTTAACTACCTTCTTGTTTCTGACGCTCACATTCTTCTTGCTGAGCTCAAAGATGGCCTCCCTTGCTCCCACATACAGCGCATCCCTTTCTTCACTCAGCAGTAATGCGGAGTAGTTGAAGATGCCCGGCTCTGAAAACTCCATCAGATCTAAATCTAGCAGAAAAAAAAAAATCATCATATACCATTTTTTTACTTTTTAATCTGTATTTAACTGTAGTCAGAATTTAATTTACAGCTGATATGGCTGATATGTTGAAATGACCATGTGTACAGTAGAAGTAGCTGCTTTGAGATATGGACCCACGCGCAGGCAAATAAATATTAACCAAGCCACAACAGTTTCAGCTTTCACATTCAGTCACAAGGGACAAAGTGCTAATACCCACTGTACACTGCTCTGTTTAAATTAGTGACTAGTAGGTGAACACGGTCGAGCATTAAGTAGCTGAAGAGCGAGACGTTTCTTTGACGGTGGAGCTAAACGGAGATCAAATGGACTTTTACTCATCGTGGACCCAGACACACGACTTTAGGTACATTGTTGCTGGACATGATCATTCTTTAAAACTGTCAGCATTGTGTTTATGGTGTTTCTGTGGCCAAAAACACTTAAAAACAGCTTTAAGCTTCACTGCAATAAGCTCCTTATTTTGATTCTTGGGCTCTACTATAGTAGCTTTGCATGATTCACAGTGCAAACTAATCTTCGTTCAGTTTAAACTGTATTAGTGGAGCCTTTCAGTTCATCAACTATCTGAAACAAGTCGCTTTAAGCTCCTCCTTCTTTAGGCCAATTTTCTTCTGATTGGCTGCCCAATTCGAACAGCATGTGGCTGGCACTGCTGTGCTCACAGCCAGAACTGGTCATATTAAGCACAGATGAGATCCAAGAGAATAAAATCCTATGTGAAACCAAGCATTCATGAAGCAGTAAGTGAATAAAGCGAGGTTGTTTTCTCCCTGGCCTAATAGCTGAGAGGTTTGCTGGATGAGGACCTGGAGCAAAACAGTGCGCTGTCTATTTGCAGTTTATGCATCAGAAGGTGTTCAATTAATCAAACGTTTCAGATCCGGTTTTGAGAGATACTCGAAACCGTTTGAAACTAAGGTGAAACTAAGATAACAAATACTGGAAACATTGGAAAGTCCGGTTGCTCTTCATTGCGTCATTGACTGTTTTTGTGCACAGCTGTGAATTCTTTAGCCAGCTGAGTGAAACTAGGTTTGCAGGAATAATCGGGAATTATATGAATCCACACACAGGAGAATAAGGCAACACACTTTAATACACTTTAAAGGGACTCAAGTGTACATATGTAAGCAGGAACATTAACCAATGACAGATAATGAGGGCAGCAGAACAATATTTTCTGTTCTGTAACCGACCGAGTTGCATCAGTTCAGTCAGCGACGACAAGTGAGGCTAACAAAAGGTTTTAAAAAGGATGAAAGGAAGGATCCATGGATGTATGTATGGGCATTCTAGCTGGAGATACTGGCAAGACAAGTCCCTTGTATCTTGAAAAAAGGCCAAAACAAAAAGGGAAGTCAAATTTTCTGTTACAGAGTCATCAGGACACATCAGCGTTTACAGTGTGGTCAAACAGGCCCCAGACTACCTCGTAAGCAATTTTTGTGATCGCATTACAGTGCATCCCTACAGCTGCCCCGCACTTATAATCACATCTTAGAGTCACACCTTTGTGCATCTCTGGGTACTCTGCATTAACATTATATAAATTAAAACTCTCATTACACTTTGCATTGCGATTGATGGGAAAACCTGGGGGGAAGAGTTTGTGTTTGGAGGGTTGTGCCAGGTGCAAGTGGGCTCAGGTTGCAGGTGCCAGGTCATAAACACTGCCACCATGAAAGCAAATACCCTCACTGACTGACTGAAACAGTGACTGTGACCCAGTGAATTGAGAAACATGGTTAAAGGGTGAGCCGCGCTTGTTCTCTTGCAGAGACAGAGTTACTTGAAGCTATTTCTGTAAACGGCAGCTTGCAAACAGCTTCTGCGTGACTGACACACACACACACACACACACACACACACACACACACACACACACACACACACACACACACACACACACACACACACACACACACACACACACACACACACACACACACACACACACACACACACACACACACACACACACACACACACACACACACACACACACACAAAGGAATCCAACTTGAGGGTCTGTGGTGAGGTTGTCTCAAGGTAAAATTAGGCGACAGGTGTTGACGTCTTTGCTTCACAGTAGATTGCTAAGTTATAACAGAACTGTGATATATTAGAAAGTAATACAGAGAGTGCAGTTTGAGTTCACGTCGTATTTGTGTTTCAGACTAACAAGCATTACATTCTTACATTCTCCGATTCTATCATAATAACCAGCCAGCGGCATGTTATTTCACGCCTTACCTTGATGTCTCCAGGAAGTGCGAGGCACACCGTGGGGCCCGTGTGTGGAAACCTCCAGGAGCAGCCCCAGAAACACCCCCAGCACGCCAAAGCCCATATTAGACTCTGATAACTTTGGAACTGTGAAGTTTCCTCTGCAGGGACACACAAAGACAGCGAGTAAAGCCACGCGCAAAAACCCGTTCTAACAAAGCATTTCATCACATGCTACAGAAAGATCGTATCAAGCGGCACAGACGCTAAAAGGGAACAGGTGTCAACTCTAGTTCCCTCCCGCTAAGCTAGCAGGGTTCATCCTCACACACAACACAAGCACACAAACAAATCAGAAATCAAAAATCAACTTTGACAAAATGATTCGATCACTTGTTGGCAAATAGCTGCAGCACTTGAAAGACTTTTTTGTGCGGTTAAATAAAGAAGAACAACAAATGTGGAGTTGAATGAGCTATCAGAGGAGCCAGTGAGGAGGAGACAGAATGAAGAGGCTGCACATGATCTAATATGACTTACAGTAGCAGGAAAGTTTGTTGTTGTTGTTTTAAAAAATAAGCACAAAACCACAGACACACACACCCTATCCGGAAGATTAAGGAAGAATGCAGTGTGTGATTTGGTGTGAATTACAGTTTGACATTTTCATTTGTTGTTATGCGCAGACTGACGTGCCATCCTGCACCGCGTTATTGTAGAAGACTCAGACAGGTGTATCCGCTTCCTCGGGCGATGAGGATGACAATGACCAGACTGATGACAGCATTCCTGGCAGCTACCAGCTCTTATCAGATCCGGATGTTCTTTTCCATTTGTCAATTTGGAGATCGCTGTGATCAGTCTTCCTCCTAACAGCTCAGGCCTGCTGCTTTCACCTCAGGATGAGCCTGATAAAGCCTCCATTAAGCTGCTCTGTGTGCCATTTACGCAAATGTAAACGTTTCCAGGCCTGTCTCAGGTGGCTGACACTGTCACATGAAATAAAGCCAAACAAATCACATTTTTGTGTGCAGCTCTGAGCTTTGAAAGTCACACATTGCCGCCGCTTCTCTTCCTTGAAATGCTGTGTCATGTTAGCATAACGAATAATACTCTGGTGTGTTCAGTCTTTTTGTTGGGATTCTTCCTTCAAATCTGAAATGGTTAATATCCTACAGTTCAACAAACCCACATTTCAAAGTTGGCAGTTTTAGGTCAGCAGCAAAGCTGGGGTAAAAAAGCAAAGCTTTAAAGCTTAAGTAAAATATTAAAATAAATCTCTAAATCTGTTCTCAATCCTGCTTGTAAAACACGCAGCGATTGCCAAATTCACTGCTCTGCAGGGGACAAAACGAAAAAAATGGAAGATTTGAGGTCAATATTATGACTGCCAACCAAACTCTTTCTGACATGAACGGAAGCTGGTTTACCTGATTTTATTTTATAAATATTAACACAGAAACAACATTATCTCTCAAAGTGATTAACGGACATAATGCAATTGCAAAGCTCAAGTGCCGGAGCCCTGTTGGCGGATGGGCACGTGCAACTCGCTGGTACCCTGCTTTGTCTCACTCATTTAACCCTTCTTTTACATAATTGGAGCAGACTGCTTACTGAGGCCTGCATTCCCTGTGTTATGTTCAACTAAAGCCAGTATTGTTGTAGTAAACAGGAAGCAGGTGGGTCAGGTGCTTTGCACAGTCGTCTCCTACGGAAGCGTATTGATCACAAAGCCGGTTTTTCTGGTTTGCACAACAGCACGATGAATGAAGTGGAAGCACCCATACAACACTGCAACAAACAAACCAAAACCAAAATAAAAAAAACGGGTGGAGTAGTCACGCATGGAATGCAATTAAGGGTTATCAGATGTCTCCTAAGATAAGGATTAAATTTCAGGTGAATACCCACAAGGCGCCACTTTGAGCAAAATGTGCATAAATGTTTTATTGGGTCGTTTGTCCTCATTGTAGACCTTTTAATTAAAATGATAGAACATCGTTTAAGCTCAAAGAACAGATAAATCACTGTCAACTACCTTTTAATGACCTACTAGCACCATTATGTCACATTCAACTCAAATATAGGTTAGTAATTAGTTATTTGGAGGAGGGGGTGATGCATCATACAGCAGCACATACAGCCAATCAATGGAGCCCACCCCCAGCTGCAGAAAAAGAGGCAGGATAATAACTGATTATTGATTTGGTTTTAAATGAGAACAAATGGCCCCAGAGGCCATGGCCCTCTTAATAATAGGTCCCCCCCCCTTTTTTTTGGGGGGGGGGGGGGGGGGGGGAGGTTTCCACCAACCTAATCTGGCAAAGATGGAATTCCATCCCGGCTTCAGGCATAGCCATGGACTCCACTCTGCTAAAGAGGGGGTCAAATACACAAGGACCTATTGTTTACTGAAGATGAGAGTAGCCTCCACTCTACTCCCACTCCACCACCCCCATCACATCCACATCATCACTGCAGAGCAGCCAACAATGAACAGTGAGAGAGAGAGACATCACTTCTCCCTCTCATCCCGGTCTTCTACAGTCTTGCCAATGTCTAAATGCCAGGGCAGCTTACCCACGAGGAAAGCCCAGAGCCAAACTAGCGTTTTCAAAGATCACACAAGCTCAGGAGCTCTGGATGCATCCCATTAAGATAACACAAACTGCTGGATGAGCACAGCTGAGACTGTATGTTCGACCAAAAAGGACGGACATAACAACAGTGTGAAAGGACGAGATAACAATGCTTAATCTGTGCTTAAGACCACAGGCACGCTGAATTTTTGTTTTTGTGCCTTTGAAAAATATCCTCTCATACCAAATTCCATAAATGAAAGCCTCCAAATACGTTCAATGCCCCATCTGTGCATTTCCGATGCCGCCCATCACTATTCCGAGTCACACCGAGGGCAAAGTTTAAGCTTCAAAACCCTCTGAGAGTCAGTGTTACAGTAGCAGAAAGCGCATACTGGCAGCTACTCTCTCCTGCTTTGAGATTTAGAGGAGTGGCCATACTGGCTGGGGATATTTAAGACGGTTACCATGCTGGCAAGTCTCTTTGAGGCCTTTGTGTTCCCCTCTCAGCTCCTTTGGCTGGGCAGGGAGGTTGACACCTGCTTGGGGCCTTGGGGTTCCCAGCACTGTGCTGTTAAATGGGCACTAATATTGGCAGGCGGCCCACTGAGGACAGAGAGGCAGAAACTGAAGCTGAGCATATCTGCAGTGTGAACTTTGAATGTCTGAGCAAAAGTAAAAGGAGAAGAAATAACCAAGTCAGTTTAAATGAAAGTAAAATGTAGGTTTGCACTTTTTTTAAAGGACCAAAGATGTGCAATCTTATTTAGCTGATTTATTCCGTTTCTTATTTTGCTTAACCCAATCACTTGAGGAAAACAAGCTGCAAGTTTTTGTTTTTTAATTTATGTGTTTAAACATTTTTAAAAACTGCAGTTCCTCAAAGAGCCACTCGAACACTGCTGCAGTAGTGAGTCAATCTCTATACACTCCAATGTTAAAGTAGTCAACATTTTTTGTCTGTCGAGCAACTTTTTGCATTGACAAAAAGTAATGCATGTAGATGTCAGCTATCAATGGGTATGTTAACAGGAGAAATTTTTTTAACTGCCATAGTTTTGTGAGTTACTCACTCAGTGATTGTGAGCGATAGATTCTGTTGTGATCCGTGTCTGAGGTGGAGCTGAGTCAGCAAAGACCCCGACTCATCCTTCGTGATCAATTTGGAAGAACAGGCTGACATCTAACCCTCTAATGAAACGGTAGGCCGACTTGTCACGTAGCCACACATGGCAGCTTTGTCACTTGCCGCTTCATTTCCAATGCAGAGAGTGCAGACAAGAGGCTCCGCATCCTGTGAGCAGAGAGTGGGGCAAAGATTCGGAGCGCAGTCGAGGGTGACGTGAGGGAATTAGACATTCAGTGCCTGCCAACAGCTCCAACCCCTCACTTCTTTTTCCCCTCTTTGCTGGATCTATTTCCATGCACTCACCCATCATCAGCATCAATGCACAGAGATGCTCTTCTTCCTTTGCCGCAGGACGTCAAGAGCCTGCAACTCATTTTTTTCTGCTCCGTTTGATGCCATTACACCAATGTGCCTGACCACGCACAAAAACTGTGTAATGGGAAATGTGCTCTAAGTAGCTCATTTTGTGGGGAGAATGTCTTTTTTCAGGATTCAGTATAATGCCCCATCTCACAACAGTAAAGAATCCTTCCAATAATTTCTGGACCCAGATCACTTCTAGCATGGGCCAATCTCCAACTCCGATACTCAAAAAGCTCTGGACTCCAGTCCACAACTTTTTGAGTAATGCCACTAACAGACAGTGAAACAAACAGAACAAACCAATCACAGACCCTTCTTGGCAGACGTAATCAGCAGGACCATCTGTACAGTATCCACCCAGCTGTGGGAATAATGATAACGCAGCACTAAGAGTGCATGATAACGAGGCAGCTTTGCACAGGGCTTGCTAATAGACCTGCCCTATCATTTTATGTCATCTGGTAACAATGGGATGATCGTAGAAGAGAAGTTATTGTGCATTGTTGTGAGGATGACCTCATTAAAGCAATGGGTGATGTCTTCAACAAGTCACAGTTCTCACAATTTGCATTCCAATCTTTCATCATTTCTAGATTAAACCGCATCGGTGACCTATCAGCTCACCACGCATTATCCTTCACATGTTATTGCACATGAAATGACTAATGTGACCTTGACCTTAAGCTTGAGCGAAGAACCATTAGATTATCACTGCGTGCAAGTTTGATTAAAGTCTGATCAATACTGCAGGAGAAGTAGTGAGTCTTTCAACCTCTTTTTTTTGGTTCCAGCAAGAAAAATGTAAAAAATTGTTTCTCTTCTTCTCCTCTTTCAAAACCATCTGGTTTTCTTTATGGTTGAGGTATTTCTTAATAACTTCAGCTGCATGTTGTCGTGCTATTGTGAAACATATTTGTTTTTGTTTTTTTTAAGTGAGCCAGAGGTCTTGTATTTGAAACAAAATACAGAGACCACAGAGGATGACACACTGATGGGGACAGACGTCTGCTTCAATGTCATTTACAGATTAAAAGGAGTTTAGCAATAGATGTGGCAGAAACACGAGCTTGCTCACATGCACACATGATAATGCCATCTGTAGGCATCAAATTGCTCCTATTAAACCTGACAGGGACCGTGGGGCCATCTTAAAATACTGCCAGCTGTATCCGAGTTTTGGGTTGCGTGAGCTTCGCAGGCTGATGAACCGATTTTGACATTCTGAGATGGCCAAGGCTTTACAGACACGCTACTGGCTCCAGCTGACTATTACGCTTCGATCAGATGATCAAAGATATATTCTGTCCCCTGTTTTATGTTTTCCCCACACTAATGGGAGTCATCTTAAAAGACTACGGCACTGATTCAGCATTACAGGGCTATAACAATCTTATTAAAGATGCTTTCCTTGTAAAACATCTCGCGCTTTAAATATATGGACTGTTTTTTACTGAATATATATATATGGACATTTAAACTAAATAAACTAGAGTTTATTTACTCTGGTGCAAATCGATTGATGAGCTTGTTTTTCCCTGAATTGGTTTCCACATGAACCAAAATGAGTCCCTACCAATCACGTGAAAGCATTCAGTCTGCTTATTGGCCATATTGGCCAGCTAAAGCTGCAGCCAACACCTGGTACTAGTGTCGCATCAAGATTAGATCAAGGTTGAACTGCTCTGGAGTTTGTTTGGAAACAAAGACGACCTCCAAAGGGTATCGGTTGTTTTGGTCTACTGAGTGCAGTTATCAAGGTCAAATCAAAGGGTAAAAAACAAATCAAGGTAACAGTTAATACAGGTTTGCACTTGTTTGTTTACTCGGGTCTGAATCAGTTGAGGAGTTCGTAAAGTTGTACCTTTTCCCTGTGATATGGTTTCTTTTCACACAGAGAAAAATCTCCAAGCGAACCAAAATGTGTCACTATGAATTACATGAGTACGTCCAATCCATTAACTGGCCAGATGTGTCTGGGGCGGCAGCAACAGAAGTACAATTAATACACAAAGACGGTGTTCTGGACTACTGGAGAACATGGAGAATGTCCATTAATTTCACAGCTAGTTGCTATCCTATAATGACCTTTGCACACCTACTCTATTAATCTATTAATTCGAAAAGTTGAAATAACAATTCAGTAATGTCATGATCTCCATTTTAATTATGCTGCATTTGTGATGTGGTTTCATGTTTGTGGGCTTTCATGAACATTTCCTGATTCCATTTTTATTTTTTACTCGGGGAACTAAGGTGTGTGATTCCAATTAACTCCTGTAATTTGTCACAGTGTATCCGGTCGTTAAGTCTGACGTCACTAGCCGTGTCTGGGCCTAAACTCCGCTGCAGGTCCATATATCAAACGATCACTATGGCATTACTGAGAGTTGAAAAACTGTCTAAAGTCTTTCATCTTTAATAAAATGATCAGTGTTCTGCTCTACCAGGTGTAACTATTGAGTTTAACATCCAGGCATCCATGAAAACGGAATTTATGACATTTAACAGAGTTAGAAGTTAGCAGGAAGTTAGCTCGCTAGCTTCTATCTAAATACAATATAGCATGTCCTGGCTGCGGGGTTTTGGAAACAAATTAAAACGTACAGCTCTGTTATTACTTCCAACATAAATGAAGACAGAAAACTAAACAGCAGTGACGTTTGTAGGGTTACTGAAGTTTGGCTAGCTGGTATATAATGATGTGCTACGTGACCGCTACCGACACAGCTATGTTAGCATAATATAAACAAGCTAACTTTTTTTCCAATCGATAAAAGTTAACGTGAGTGTTCTCGGTGGTCAGGAACAAATGTAATCGCATGGCAGGATGCTGTAAAAGGACCAAACTTCAGCCAGGAGAACAACTGAGATAATCCATCCAAAATACGAGGTTAGTCATTCATATACTGCTGTATGGGCTGAGCTGTAGTTACATCCTAAGGTTTTAAAAACTGAGCTTAAATAAATGATTAGCGGTAATAAAAGCCGAGGGAGGTCAACAGTGATCACTGACTGTTTTAGGAGCTTTTTGAGATTAAATAGAAGAAAATACAAAACATTAAACATGTTAACAACACAAAAGCCATATTAAACGCAGACTACTTTAGGCCCGGAAGTAGGATTCATCACGTCATCACTTAACGACCGGATTACGTTAATATGACTGATCCTTTATGTTTATAGTTATTACTCAAAGTTAACCCAGCTGTTGTAGCTCACTCCTATAAGCTTGCCTTATTTTTCTGAATTAATTAAACTTTATTAATTTAGTGTATCCAGTATCCATGTCACAAATAATTAAACTTGAACTGCTGGTTTTCAAGCTAAGATTTGTGCTTGTCAAAGTGAACAGTCAGACATGTATGAAGTATTGCTTCGCCAATCCTGCAAACAGACTTTGATGTGATTAACTTGGATGTGATTTGCTTAACTTTTCAGGATAAATCAGCACAGCAGTTCAAGCTGTAGTTATGGTTCAAGCCATCTGGATTTCACTAAGGATTGACTTCAGCCTACAGCTCAGACTTACAAAGCCACCTAGTAAAAGCCCCATTAATTTAACAAAGTCCTCTGAAAGCCAGTGAACAGCTGTACGACCTCTGCGGCACAGCTGACTATTGGTCATATGGGAGAAAAAAATCATCTTAAAACTGCAACAGATGATACAGCAGTCACTCTACATTATCCATGGTGATCTCACTGGGATGCGCTGGGGGGGGGGGGGGGGGGGGCTTTAAGATCAAGGATTATCAGCAGGATGTATCAGCAGGGTTCACTATATCCATTTACATTAAGACTGAATGCTGACAAAGTGTGCACGGTTCTCATTTCTGACCAAAAACAGGCTAAAAACCCATAATTTCTGGGTTTCATTTAGTTAAACAAGGTAGAATTAAATTCTAGGTAAACCATCGATGACAACCCAAATGTCTAAATTGAGGAAAAGAGCTTGTGTGAAGGCAACACTATACAGGGGACGCAAAATGGAAACCCTCCTATATAATTACTAGTTGTAGGGCCCCTGTTGAGCTAGCCTGTCGACCTAAAGTGGCCACAGCAAAGGCAAATGAGGGGTCAGGTCCAGTAAAGGGTATATTTAGTCTGCCGATGGCAAGCTTTTTAAAAACAACACGCCCTTTCCCTAAGTCACATGGCTCTGGAAAAACTTCCCTATAAACATACAGGCAAGTGAAGTAAGCTAACTAGAGGAACAAGGATTACTGTGTGGTGTTCTCTGTCCAAGTACTGAATGTGCCTCTGTAGTCTAACATGAAAACATAATCACCAGGCTCTTTTTCTTTTAATTAAAAGGAGGGGAAAAAGTGGAGGAGTTTTACTATTGACATCTGTACTGGCAAAAAGAAAAAGGAACTTCTGGTGATCACCAAGAGAATATATAAAGAATCTGAAATTTGCTGTTTTTTGTTATTATTTACCAGTGTTCAGAGTTTGTTTTTTTAATACAACAATGGTAATATTATTGGTACACAGTGCAAAATGCCAAACTATTAAGAAATGCTAAGTGCTGCATTGAGAATCCATCTAATTTTTTAAGTGTTGCCACTCTGTCTGAGGTAAATAACTTCAATCTATAATATAGTTTGGGGTCACACAGAAGCCACCGCTCTCAGTAAAATCATAAACCTTTCACTTGATGTAATTTCCTTGAGGCTGCTGTGATGGGGCACATAATGTGAGACTATTTTGGGAAGCCCAGCTGAAGGTCCCAAGCTCGTGAATGGTAGTTGCATTGGTGGTAGTTTAAAAAAAAAACAAAAAAAAAAACACCTTTTTAAAACAGCAACAGCAAAGGGCAGGTGACTTCGGCACCCAGAGTGGGATACTTCTCTGCAGCTGGATTTTAAATCAGCTAATGTTAGCCAACATTTTAATGACTTTTTCTGTTAAGTGGTTAAAGAGTGCAATAAGGTAAATCCAAAACAAACAAACAATCTTCCAAATTGCAGTTTCCCACCAGTCAAGGAACATTCAAAATGAGCTGTAAACATCACTGAAACCTTGCTATATTTTCTCCGATCCTTTCCGCCTTTAAAGAGGACCCCTTTCTCTTCTGCCTCTCTCTCAAAGCACTCTTCAGCAGGCACTGATTTCACGGTGGTAATTTTGGCCCGGCATAGACAAAACCCTCCTTTGGAGTGCTGTGTGAAAACTCATCCCATCGCCCACAGGATGCCACAACACTAACAGTGTGTCCTCCTGAACTTGGCAAACCAGTACATAAAACACTAATTTCACCGTTTCCTTCGCAGCACTCGGAGAGGGATAAACACAGAGCCAAGAGAAAAACTTCAAACTCCTCTCACACCGATTTCTCGTGATCTGGCCTGCAGAATTAGGTCAAGTGTTCACTTCTCACAAGTGGTGCATACACAGTTTACAGTGAAAGTAGCAGATTAAAAATAAATCCAATACAAAAGGTCCATTTGTCACCAGCTGACTTTAATTATAACAAATGTTTAAATATTCAACCGACCGCCATACGCCCCCTGGCCTTATGCACACTGTAGATAGTTTTATCATGTGACTGTTGTCCTATCTAAAGTATACATATAACGTAATAACTGAAATAACAATAATAAATAAATGGATAAAAGAAACATGAACAAGAGGAGCCTACAGAGCTCATTTTGGAAAAGCACAGTGTGTTTGGCACAACAGTGCATTCTGATCATAATTCTGATAGCAAAAAGCTGCCGAACAGGACAGGATTTAAGAAACAACCCCCCCCACAAAACCGAATGTTTTCACCAGCCAAAATGGATTGTAACGCTACAAATTTGGTAATAGATCACAGCTGATTTAAAACTACCTCTAAAGGAATAAACTACCATTTTAATGCATGTCTTTGGTGAGCAGAACATTTGTCAACACTTTGCTAATCAGTCCTATTTCTGTTGAGCACTTTTGGTGTTGATCACAGCTGAAAGAGGTGCGGGCTGATGGCTGCGGCTGGAAACTGCATTATGTTGATAGGCCTCGAGCTGCTGAGGGGGAAAAGCAAACATCCCACAGGTGTTCGGATTCTTTTCATAATCGAGTGTGGCTGAGCGACGCATCCTGTACTGACAGTTTGCTGGGAGCGAGGCTCCTGTGACTTCACTCCATGCTGCCAACTGATTTTTTCAGACTTTATCTCATCAGGCCTCCCTACCTGGAACGCTAACTTTGTGTATTTTGTGTACGTTTTAGAGCCGAGATGAAATTGCGGCGATTGTGGTTCAAACATTCACTCTCACATTTAGCAGTTTCTTAAGGGAAGTGGTTTTCAAACAGTCTGTCGAGTCTGCAACCACTGCAGGTGGAGCAGGGACGAGCAGAATGAACGAACACTGAGTGAGGAATTTTTCAAGAGAAAGAAACATTTAATTTCATGAAAATTAAAAAAAAAAAAAAAAAAAAGTGAACTACTTCTTTTTAGCTTTGGTCCCAGATTATAAATGAACACGTTTTAGATCAAACAATGTGTTCGTTACTTTGTTACTTACGGGTCTGTAAGTAAGAAAGAAGAGTTTATTCTTGCTTTACTGGTTTTGAGATGAGAAAAAGACGCTATGGCTACTAATTTTAGTATACCTGCATCTTCTATCCCATTTGGCAATTGTGCTGCTCTTGCAAACCGTAACCCCACAAGCTCAACACAGCTTTGAAAGTTGCTTAGAAAGGTAGTGAAGCTGGGCACGCTAGCATTTAAACATGCAGAGCACCAAAACAACACTTCTGCTCTCCTGTTCAAGTTTCAGAAAGTTGATAAAAAGACGGCACCCTCCAAACGCTTTCAGGTGCCAAGTTTCTGTCCATCTTCAGCCAGCCGGACACCACTTTGGCATATGGAGAAATTCAAAGCTTGACAGACCTGCCGTGCCTAGTTACGGTAGCTAAGCTGTGACTGGACAATTGCTGTCTGGGGGGGCCTGAGTAAAGCCAGAGTGAAAAGCTAGTTGCATGTGTACACAATACCCGTCACTACATGCATCATTAGATAACAGTAATTAAGGCAACACAGACCGATAGCTTGCTTCCAAGCGGACGCAGAACAGAAGAATCACGACTGGAAAAGCAAAGAAACACCAAATCTCATAGAGGAAAGCACAGGGGAATGATGGGTGGGGGAAAAAAGGAAGTTGCAAAAACAAAAGGATTCAAATCAGAATCAGGCTGTCCAAGTGAGATCATGCAAGGGAAACGCACACACACACACCAAAAACAGTAAAGCCCCAAAGTGGTTACAGGGGAAGGGGGTTGGAGAAGGTTGGAGAAGCATGCAGCATTCGTGTTGAAGCCTGCAAGCCAGCGAGCAGTGCACTGTTGGTCTGCACAGCAAACAGGGAGGGGAAGGAGGGAGAGGAGTTGAGTTTCTGACCTGTGAATCCTTAAAGGATGCGACGCTCTTCCTCCGGAGAGAATTATAAAATTCTCAAGCTAGGGAGGGGGGGAAGAAGACAGAGAGATCAGACATGACATTTATGTAGTGTGTGAGAGCCTACAAGAGGAAGAAGGTTCAATGTGGCTAGTTCTTTTTTTTTTTAGACCATGGTGACACAGATATAGTGATGATTCAATGCAAACCATGTTGTATATTCAGAATGACAGTAAATAACATTTATAGAAAGATGAAGCAATAGCCACAATCCCCACACACACATATTTATACACACACACACACACACACACACACACACACACACACACACACACGATAGATAATAATTTTTTTAAAAAGACAAAACAATTACATAACAACTTAAATATCCACAAAGACTGTATTATCATGGTGATATCATGATACCATATTAGAACCAATAGTGAGCGGCCAGTTATGACCATTAACCTCAGCTAAGGTTCCACTTCCTTTCCAGCCTTGCATGTCAAATAACCACATGTAATTAAAGAAGTATTTGCTCTTCCACACTGAATTTTATTTGCTTTGTGTGCTAATCTCATGAGAGATCCGTCACGGCCAAGCCTCAAAACCTTATAACTTCTGTTCTGCATAATTTCTAAAGGATCATCGCTCTAACAAAACGACAAAAATGTTTAATTCTGCATCAGACAAAACGCTAAATTAAATCTGTTCCTTTAATTTCATAAAATAAAAAGTTTTAGTAAAAAAATTTAAGTCCACAGCTTTCAGGCTGTATTTTGCCATAGCAGTGCTTTGAGGTAAATGCTACAATGCCATACAACGACAATGGCCATTTTCTTAGCTTAGCATGTTAACACTGAACTGTAAAGCTCAGTAGAGGCTCTTGGGAATGGTATTAATTCTGTGAATTTTGTTTGTTAAGCCACTTAACTCTGACCTCTGAATCACTCAAGCATAAAATAGGCACCTAACTCAAAGAACCAGTGTTGTCTCTACACATGACAATTTAGGAATCTTCAGGCACTTTGTTACCAGCAGCCTGTTACAAAAAGCATGTTATCTTCAGTTAGAGCTGAGAAAAATGCCAAAGACAAGGTACTTTTCTTGTTGTGCAGCCTTTGAACGAATCTGAGGAAACTGAACAAGCAAGAAGTGACAGGCCTCAAAGCTACACACATAAAAATAAAAAAATAAAGTCACACTATCTTTGGGGCGATCATGGCTCAAGAGTTGGGAGTTCGCCTTGTAATCGGAAGGTTCGAGCCGGTTCGAGCCCCGGCTTGGACAGTCTCGGTCGTTGTGTCCTTGGGCAAGACACTTCACCCGTTGCCTACTGGTGGTGGTCAGAGGGCCCGGTGGCACCAGTGTCCGGCAGCCTCGCCTCTGTCAGTGCGCCCCAGGGTGGCTGTGGCTACAATGTAGCTGCCATCACCAGTGTGTGAATGTGTGTGTGAATGGGTGGATGACTGGATATGTAAAGCGCTTTGGGGTCCTTAGGGACTAGTAAAAGCGCTATATAAATACAGGCCATTTACCATTTACCATCTACAGCAGATGAACAGTATCTGAAAGCATGTCCTTAAGAAATAGGAAAAAAATCCAGCAAAGAACAGTTTGTGGAAGAGCTTTGGAATATCCTTCCAGAAGCCTGGGGAATTATTCCTGAAGAAAGTTAAAAGAAACTCGAAGAAAGCTTGCCTAATCTAATGTTTCAGTAAATCCTTGGACCTTTTCCCCTCATTTTACTAGAATATATTAAAACATGATGTGTGCCTCAAGACTTTTGCACAGTACTTTAAATAGAATTCTAGGAGCAGTAAATGTACACTAAAGGTGTCACTGTCTACTTCGTGAACTTCTTATTAAAAACTAAATTCTTAACTCTTCTGCTTCCTCTGGACTGCATAGCTGTTTGTTGTGCTGCCACTCAGTGCATCAAATTGTTTCAAACGTTACTAAAATCCTGGTCAGTACTTTAAAAAGTACATGAAGTATCCTCTAAACCACTAGAAAGAACAGTCAAAGTAGCAAACAGAGAAACTCCACAGTTGAAAGAACTGTAGAAAAGTATTCATGAGGAAACACCCTGAGCTGATATTTTTTAAAGAGCTTTTGAAGTTTCGCACAGTCTGAGCCCTGGTGTTGTGCATCACTAACGAAACATAAAGATAACACAGACATTAGGGAATAATATGCAGCCAGGTGGAAAATTATTTCCCTTTTATTTTTTAGTGCATAAAAATACGATTTTTTTTAGTCTAAAGAATGAAAGTAGAAATCTTCTTATTGTCCCTGAAACAGATGGGTGGGCCTCCATTCACAACACTTTCCAGTCAGTTCCCTCGGACCGCTTCTCTGAGCAAAATGAAAACAGGCTGAATTAATTCTTCCTACACGAGTAGACCAGCTTTATTCACACATTCCTCTAAACTCAGAGTGAAGAACACGGCTTAGAGTTTCACTTGCTTTGACTAGAGTTCAATATGTGCCTCTGGGTCAGTTTCAACAGGTTCTTAAAAAGAATCCCAAAAAAAAAACGCAAGGAAATATCGACAACACAACAAGGGAAAAAAAGACTAAAGCTGAATCGACATTGTTGCTGGAGAAGTCCCAAACTCTATCTCAGAACAAGGAGATAAATGTTCCCCTCGAATAAATCCAGGTCAGCTAAATCAACCCAAATATGCAGATTCATTAGCATTTGCCTGGTAAGCTACTATAATGGAGGCCCCCTACACTACTGTATAAAAGAATAATCTGATTATGTTAAGCAGTGACGACTACAAGCATGGTTAGTTCTCTGATCGCATAAATAAAGCTTTCGATTTGCACGAGCATTGCCAACATATTATCGCTCTTTATTAAAGAGGAGACCACAGTATTCTGCAATGGGGTGGGAGAGGTCGGGCAAAATTTAGTCTGCTTGACACATTTTTTTCCTCAAGTAGAAATTTCTCTCCTCTTCTTCCACTTTTAACTAATTTTCACTACGAGACCAACAAACAGAAAAAAGCTTGTATACAAACGAGCGCTGCCTTGTCTCCCTGACTCTCTGACAGCATCAATGGAGAACTGGGAATAGATGACAGACGCAAGATTGATGAGCCGAAGGCCAAAGGGTGCATCCCCCTCGACATCTTCAGGAAGCGCTTTGACTTGGCTTTCCTCTGCTCCCACAAAACCCTGTGACAGCTGATACAAAGTTTTTAAACCGTGCACCCACAAACCTCAATGACACAACTGACACCACGCCTTCACATGTCTCAATTCAGGATGTTGAGACTGGGCGCAAGCCGAGCCTGTGCCCCGAAACATGCCCTTGGTGACACAGTGGTCTGGAGAACGGACGGAGAGGAAATGGAAATGTCAGGGTTTTTAAATTGATGAGTGGACTTGAATGAGGATGGGGCTAAAGTGTCCTTTTGAAGACTCTTCAAGCCAGAGCAAACGCTTTAGTAGCCCTACTTCAGGAACTCAGCTAATGGTAAACATACTGACCCCACTCCTCTGTGACACCCGATTTTCTCAGTTTGAACTACTGTTGGAACGTCTTGTCAAGATCTCTCTCCCCGTTTGGTAACAGTAATGAATTCAGGAACTTTGAAACAAATACTTCCTATGGCTGCACTCTCAGATTACACTATATGGACAAAAGTACTGGGCCAAATTGCTTAATCTTTGATTTTAGACATTTTCAGTCCCACTCCCACTGGTGTATAAAAAAAGAATAATCAAACACTTAGCCATACAGTCTACCTTTGCAAACATTTGTGAAAGAAAAGGTAGTTGTCAAGAGATCAACAGACTTGAGCGCGATACTGTAATGGGATGCCATCATCGCAACAAGTCAGTTTGCAAAACTTCTTCCCTTCAGGTTATTACACAATAAACTGTCTGTGGAAGAATTTCAAAAGCCATGAATTGTCAGATTGTGCAAAAGATACAGAATGAGGTTTGCCAAGTGTGTAAAAACTGCCCGTGCTCTGTTAGACTCAATAACTCCTTTGCCATTAACATTGGCAAAAAAATCTGTGCACCGGGATCTTCATGTAATGGCTTTCTATGGCTGAGCAGCTCCTGTAGGTGTAATGTGGCCCAGTAGCTTTTTTTCTCCCCCCACATAGTGCATGTGTCATAAAAGTTTAAAATGGCAAGAAGTTCAACGAGTAAAAAGTTCAAGCCAAACCCAAAGTTGTATTTTAGGTATCTCAGATGTCTATGGCATGCCTTATCAGCTTTGGTTCCCATTCATAAAAGTACACAGTAACTCTCCAGTCATGCAAGTGGCTTTTGGTGAGTCATCAAACAAAGTTTATTAGGTTACACACAGGTTTGGCACAAAGCTACTCTGAATAGCTCCTTTCCACATCCTAACATATTTCCCAAAGTAAAAATGCTTATTTTGAGCAGTTTGGTATGTTTTTCTGCTAACATTTGCAATTACCACAAAGTGCAGCTGATGGAAGTGTTATTAGTTTTGAAGTATGTGATAAATCCAACTGGTGGGGAAAAAGGAAAAATGAAGGGATCATTAAATTGGCAACTGTTCATCCTGAAAAGGAAACAAATGTCTGCGCAAATTTATTGTCAGTTCATCCCACAGTTGTTGAAACAATTTCCTCAAACCCACAAATGTCACCCTGGAGGGAAGGTCTGGCCTTTATTTAAGTCATCAGGATTCATCTTCTGAACTTCATCGAATTGTGCACAAACTCCCACAAGTAAAGACCAGTATTATCCCCTGTTTTATTCAGGTGGCTGGAGGAAACTAGAAAACATTTAATAATAAATTTCCAATAAAGAAGTCAAATTGCAGAGTGGTGAGCCCTTAAATATCTTTACTCACAAGGCTGCAACATTTAGCACATTTCTGGTGCCACTGTGGTTTTTACCGTAAGCAGCCATTAAGCATATAACCAGCTTGCATCCTCACTCCCCTGAGACTGACATGATTACACACACATGGGGCCTAGACACAGATAAGCAAAGCGCATAAATAGACACCACACTGTCAATGTGCATGTGTCAACCTCGTGCACATGCACACTGTGCAGCTACCATTACTGTCCATCTATAAACATCCCAAGTTTCTGACAAGGCTGTCAGCAAACACCACCACAGGTGGGGGATGGAAGGAAAATGGTAGCAACAGAGGGAGAGAGGGAAAAATGGCTTTGCTAAGAGAGAGAGAGCAAATTCACACAGTGGTTGTAGAAAGGGAAGAGAACAGATGCGGAGAGCAAGGAAAAATGAGTAGGAGGAGGAATCTCCTTATGGAAAACAAGACGGGAACAGTTACATAAAGAAAGATGATAGTATGGTTTGAGGGCTTAAGGAACAATGCTTTTTTTTTTTTTATCTTGCTGTCCCCATTTTCCTTAAAGACCAGAGGCACCAGATGGAGATGCAATTCACAATGAAGAGCTTACACTCAGCGCACTTCTGTCTGTATCTGAGTGTGTTTGAGGCACTGTGCTTCTCTTTGTCCTTCCTATGTGATGTAATATATTCAACCCTGATGCAACTCTTTTAAGAGGGAAAAGAAAATAGGTGAAATTCCTGTTTACTCAACATACACAGAGTGAACAGAACATAGACTCTAGACTTTAGCACACGTGCACGCACACACACACACACACACACACACACAAACACACACACACACACAAAACAGTGCGTTGTAAAGGATTACGCAGGCTTGAATTTAACCAGGAAAAAAAAAATGCCTCCAAGCACCAGGGAGCAAATCTGGCTTTAGAACCTTTCCTCATCCCAGAGCATCCTGGTACAAAAGGAAAATCCAGCAACTGAAACATGTTCGTGTCTGAGGATACTAGAGCAAATGTACAGATGGATAATCAGCTTCTGACTCAAGCAGAAAATCTGATTGGAAAACACAGATCAGAGCTCTTCGATTAAACAAATGCCAGAAAATTATAAATAATCCAAAAAACACCAAATATTCTTCGTGTTTCTCACGTTTCCAGAGGCCAGCTTGACTTTGGGAATACCAAGTGGAATGCACACATCTGCAGGAATGTCCACTGGTATCCAGCTATGTGTAAATGTTTGCTCATGAGTGAGCTAAGAAAAAAAAGTGTGTGTGTGTGTGTGTGTGTGTGTGTGTGTGTGTGTGTGTTGGAGAGAAAATAAGTGGCCATCTTTTTCTGCCTTTGTGTGAATCTTAAGTAGACCCATGTTGAGGGAGGCTTTGTTCGCCGTCACCATCGGGGGGCACGTCCTCCAACTTTTCCCCTCACTTCCTTTCAACATAACATTTATCATTCATCCCAGTCAAACAATCATCCTACAACACGGGCGAGCATCTAGCACACAATAAGCTACCCTCCCACCACCACCACTTTCTGGTTGCTGGGATACCTTTCATCCAGCTTGTCAATATCATCATCTCTTACTTAGAAACTCCCCGTTCCTCGCTACAATTGATTCCGTGCAGCAGAGGCTTAATAAAAACTCTGCCACGTCTTGTTTTCAAAATAAAGTTTCCAAGAATATCTTCTCTTCTTTATACCGCATCCAAATCATTATAAAAACGTCTGGCTCGGCAAAAATTGCAATGCATCCTTGAGGGAACCTTCTAATTTGCAAGGGAAATTCCCTTCTGGGCAAATATAGGATTATTTGGATTTACTAAACTCAATGCATATTTTACGCTGACATTACAGAATGCCAGTGTTAACCAGGGAAGACACCCAAAGGCCTGCTTCATATAAAGACAGCGTGATTGACCAGATCCACCCCTCCCTTTTCCTGTTGCACTTTCAAAAGGGTTAACAGGTGCATTAGCAATAAGTAGAGAGATGCTGGAGTTGCTGACCCACAGCTAACAACATAATCTTATCAACTGTACTCTGTGCATATAACCCTGTGTCGCTTTACCAATTTCTCTTTCTTTTTTATAAACTCAAGCACATAATAGTTTGGGCCTTGTTTGACCTTTTTTATGCAGTTTTTGTGCGCATCCCTTTCAGCTGACTGACCTGCACCGCTTATTCTGCCTATAATGATTGCTGACAGCAGATTATTTTTCCTACTGCACCCAAATTCTCCATAGATCTCTGCAGATCAAATCCAACAATCACTGGAGTGAGAAGCAAAGGCCAAGTGGACAAAAGAGACAAAAAGGAGACAGACAAGTATAGATAGAGACCTGCAAAATGAAAAGGGGGAAGGGAAACAAAATGAATAAGCAAAAGAAGAGGCAGCATGAAAAAGGTTGAAAACCCTTTAAACGACTGTGTTTTGTGAGGGAAATAAAGAGCTGCTAGCAGCAACAGCAACATACCAGCACAGCGAACGAGAATGCAAATCAGCCCCCGATGCAAATGACATACATCTACAGGGGCCAAGCAGACTGTCTTTTTACCAACACTGCCTACCGTAAACCACATCAAACATCTCTCTGCGCTATCTGAACCCATTCCTCCTTGAATTCTGCACGGTTAACACACTTACAGGAATGCCTACAAGCTGATGCAAAGCAAAATAACCACAAGAACAAGCATCATCTGGTTACTTCTCACTCAAACAACACGCCTGATTACTGTGAGCTCTTTGCACGCCTACACATGAACGTGCTCTCCAGAAAAATAACAATAAGTCACTTACTTGTCCGTCATCACGTCGGCTAGCGAATACTGATTCATTAAATCTTCTTTTCACGTTCCTTCACACAGCTGAAACGGTTGAGCGAGACGCCCGGGGCTATGGTCGCAGTACACGTCTACAAGAGAGGTTAAAAAAACAACAACAACATTGGGTTAGAGTAAATCATCGGAAATGAGGAAAAACAATTGAGTACCTGCTTTCACTCTTCTGCATATAAATAATAGCAGAACACACGTCACAACGGGACTGAAAAAATAAAGCCAATGCCCAAAAAAACTGCAGTTCCTCAAATGACCACTTGGTGACTCCAAGCAAGTCGATCCTTGTAGACTCCTATGATAAATTATTTGACTTTACACCAGAAATAGACATGTTTATAAAAATGCTGTTTTGGTCTATCGTAATCATTTCACACGCACAACAAACATACTATGGTTGATTTTCTTTTTATATTTATTTTAAATTGGCATGCCGACATGGGCAAGATAACTTGCTGCATGAGAAGGTGATTTTAGTGAACTTGAATCCGGCACTGTTGTTCATTTGTTGATGCCAGAGGTCAGAGGAGAACTGCCAGATTGCTTCAAGCTGATAGGAAGTCAGCTGTACCTCATATGAGTACTACTGATTACAATCAAGGCATGCAGACGAATGTCTCTAAATGCACAATCCAAGAAACCTTTAAGTAGATGAGCTACAGCAGCAGAAGATCACACTGTTTGCACAGGCTCATCAAATTAGCACAACAGAATATTGGCTAAGCATCACCTGGTGTGATGACACTCGATGACTTCTGCGATATTTGGATGGTGGGGTCTGGATGTGAAGTAATCGATCCTGCCTTGTATCGATGGTTCAGGCTGCTGGTATTGGTGTAAAGGTGTTGGGGATATTTTCTGGCACAATGGGTATTGCTGCTGTCCATTTTCATCCCTTTATAACCCACCTTCTGATGGCTCCGTCCAGCAGAATAACGCACTACGTCACAAAGCTCAACTTAATCTCAACTTGGTTTCTTTAACATAAGACTTTAGGTGGAGTCACTGAACTGGACATCTCAGCTGTTTTCTGGTGTTGCCATCTTTTGGGGGCATTTTAAATACAATTATCTAAAAAGCACAGCCTGCAGGAGCTTGGCCTATAGTTACCCGCACTAAAAACCTGTCAAAGTTTATGCTGTAGTTGTTTTTTTCCTGGCCTTAACTCTAGTTTCCACTTTGTATTTATATAGGCATTAAATAACAGCTAGCTTAACACTTCACTTCATCTATTTATGGTCACTTAGCTCAATAAAAAACAAAACAAAACTGACAACTGCTAACCTTTATAATAGTAATTCAGTAACAGTATTTCAATGGGTGGCACCATATATAGTCCCCATTTCAGAAATGTATTCAAATGTAAGATGTGTTTTAACAGTCAATTAAAAAAAGAACTGCCATTCATTTCAGATATAGCAAAATTATGTAATAAAAGACACAACTATGCATTTTTGACCAATGACATCTTCAGAATATTAACAGGCATCTCAGTTTCTCTTGGGTGAAAAAGTTCAGCACATCTTTGGCTCCAAAAGACAAACATTTTGTGGAGAAAATTTTTTTTAAACCCCAAAAACCATCTTACATGTAGTCCGTGCTGGGGAACATCTAACTTTTGCAGACACACTTGACTTGCTCACAATTAGCCAAGCAAGGCCTGGTCTGTTCAGCTTTACTGTTTCCATAGCTACCAAAGCAGCCTACCAGCCAGCTAGCTAGCATAAATAGAGTGCACCAAGGAGCCCACCGGGTAGTGAACAGACACTATGAATCAGTGGGGCTGATTATAATCCAGGATCAAAGGATGAATAATTCATCAATCATCCTTATGAAAAGGTCAAAAGATAATTATCAACAAGGTGTTAAAAAATACCATACATCTGACAAATCTATTGAAAAAAATGTTTAGGTAATGCCCCTCTAATGATGCACATTTACATATGCACATAAATCATAAATCAGCAGATTAACTTTGCTGCCAGGATCCTGAATCTGAAAGTTGAATAAGCTGATCAGATGAGGCGTATCCTGTCTGTGTCCCGCTGGCTGATGCTCCATCTCCAAACCTGGCATTAGCTCCTCAGCTTATCTGACCTTAAAAGATTATGATAGCAGCACATCAGACTTATAGATTATACTCAGTTATGTGTTAACGTGACACAGATTACAACCTGCAGGAGTGGGATTTAGCTCCTGTAAGCAGATAAACATTAAATACCAATTCATATGCAGCTAAATGTGCATGAGGGGGAGGGAAGGTAAGGTCTCTGCCCCACCCAATCCAATCGTAAATCAGCCTCAAGCCCAGAGACACCAGCAGCCAGTCAGTGAGTGGACAATGGCTTTTCCTGCTCCTTTTATCTATGCAAAAAGCTACTCTTCACCTCCATCCTGAACTCTAAACTTTACATCTGCCAGCCATCTTTTTTCCCTCTCTGATGCATTGATTTCCTTCATCACTCATATAGATGTTCACTGAACTTTAGTCCATCTTGTGCATTGTCTGTATACAACCAAGTAATTGATGGTAATCGATTTAGAGGCCATTTCCTCTGCTCCCTCAGATGCTGTTGTTATTGTTGTTGAAATTATTTCCAAAAAGGATAAATAGACTCCAGAACAAAATGAGTTGTCGCTGATAATTCTGAACTCATCCATGACACCAGGATAAATCTAACGTCAGCTTTCCTTCCAGTATTTCCAAAATAACATTTTCTTACAACACTGGACTTTTCCAAATATGCAAGAGGCCACAGTTTTGCACAATGTGGCAGACACTCAAGTATGAAACTACCTCGTGCCCACTGTGGTGCTGGACCCATTTGGGGTTTTCCTGCAAAAGCGAGGAGTTCCTTACCCAGAGCCCCAAATTAAACCGCCTTCTCCTCCTCGTGCAAACAATGATGCAGTGCCTCGATCCTGGCTCGGTAACTGTGCTGCTAGATTTAAGCAGCTAGTGGTGAGGGAAATAAATAAAAAAATACATAAGTGACACGAATGCCAAAAGACCGGTGGTTTCCACACATGCAAAGCAGAAAGAGGACCTGCTCAGAGCTAGAAGTGAGAAGACAGGTGAAGTGAGAAGACATGTGTGATCCACCTGCAGTCTAAACAAATTAACATTAAATAGAACAAATTAAAACCCAGCATTGTTTCTACAAGGATTTCATACCCAGATGAGGAGACCAACTTGTGGCAAGCTACAGGAAAATTTAAATATCCAACCTGGGGGGAGATTTATGAACAGCTTGTAAGAAGACGAACACTTTCCACGTCTGCCAATAAACACCGATTTCCATAAATAAGATACTGTCCTTTTCTGTTTCTCCATTAATTCACACAGCCAGAGTGAGACAAAAAGCAAATAAGGTAATGTGGAAACTCCCTTGCTGCATGCCCCAGCACACCCAGCACATTGAATTATTTACCTCACATATGAGATTTGGGTAAAAATAGCATGCACCATTTTGGATACTCTCTCCACCCTACAGAGCAAGCTTTGACAGGCATCTTCTATTGCCAAAACAATAAATAAATAAATAAAATTCTGTTGATATCTATCATTGTTAGGTGGCAGCATACAGCAGGAACTGTGTGCGACGTGAATCTTACCATAATCTGAGTGGGAAGATCCTGCAGGTACAGAAGCTCTTCCAACGTGGCTCAGTCACACTGTTATTACTGGTACAGTCGTGAAAGGTTTGCATGACAGATGTTAAAAAAATAAATAAAATCTGGTCATCCAGCACAACTAGCCTGTCACCTCCTCCCTCTCTGCTCACCAGTCAAGAGCAATCTGTCTCTCTCTCTCCATCTAGTATGATCAACACTGAAGGTGAAGAAAAAAAAAGAAAAAAGGAACGCAAGATGCTGCAAAGGGTGGAGAGACAGGGCTCGCATTCAAGACCTATTTCACTTTGGCACATGCCAGTGACAGGCTGTCTCCATCTGAGCGTAAAGCGAAACTGCTCGTATTCCCTTTCCTCCCTGTCGCAGCAGTCAAACACTGCTCACCGGCGGAGAGCGAGAGCCCTGAGATCGCGTCTCTGGAAAGCCTCAGTGCACACAATCGCTGAGGAGGGGGAGGGGGACAATTTGTGGGGGGCGGTGGGTAAGGGGAGAGAAGATGGGGGAAGGGGAGGTTAGGGTAGTGACTGTGTGTGCATCTGTGGGAGTGTGTCTATTGTTGACGAGTGTTGAGGAGCCCCCCTTTTTTTTTCTTCCCCCACTTCTCTAAGGAGTGAATGGGGACTGCAGGTTCAGCCGGTGCACTCCTTTATTCAGCCCCGGGTGACAAAAACTCCACACGTAGGTTAACAGCGAAGACAGTTTGCATCCTGGGGACATAAATAAGAGGAGCTGGGACTTCTTCCTGTTTATCCAGTCAGTGAACTATCAAACGTTGAGTGACGTCAGGCTGACAAAAGAAAAACTATCCTCTTTAAACAAACCCAGCTGAGCATTTGACAAAAGAATGACTACTTTATCTCAGATGAAAGATGTCCTCCTCCTGTCAGCTGTGTCACACCGTGATATTCTCCGCAGCGACAGAATGTACTGTATATAAACGTCGTCTCCCAACTCCATTACCTCCCAGCTCCCTGCTCTCAGGAACACAACGCTGGGAACCTTTTCAAAACATCAAACAAGCTGTCGATAGCATGACAGCGCCGGATCACTAAGCTTCCTGCTCTCTCAGCAATATCAGTCATAGCTGCGGGGGCCAGCACCTTGGGACTCTCACAGCTTTCCTGTATACAGTTTCATTATCGCGATTAGTGTTGTCACACTTTCTAACTTGCAACTAAACTCTCTTGCAATCTTCAATAGCGGCGAATGAAAACCATTACAGCAGCCAAACCCTGAAGGGTGTGGACTATTATTGGAATATTTTCTCAGAACGTGCTTAACAAAAGACACAGAACACAGTTTCACACCCAGTGTTTGCCTTCGCCTACGCTGACTCAAAACCACCATTCAATGATGACACGATCTCTGGAATGCAGCAGTGCATTATGCATGGCCAGTACCATGCATGCAGACATAAAAGTGCCTACACATGCCACTGTCTGCTGCTGATGTGGAACCAGATGCTACTCTGCAGCCAGAAGGAAATTATTCCAGCCTGAGGGATACTAGGGTGTGCCACGGAGGGGGGGGTTGGGTGTTTCCAAAGGAAGAGGGGGGGGGAGGCCGCCACAGATGTCCATTTCATCGAGCACACCTCAACATCAGAGGAGCACAAGCTGGCCACTGACCCCTAGCCTTTAACTCCAGCAAGACCAAAACAATGAACCATACATCACACACGTCCCCCATATTTCCGTGAATGGCGACGTATGAACGCCGAACGCCACGCAGGTGTGGACTGAGCTTTAAAGAAGGAAGAAACGTGTTTACGCTCTCTTCTGCCTTAAGCAAACTGTATTGTTAATGAGAAGGGGAGAACAATGAGGATTATGCATCAAAGACAAAACACCTTTTTACGGTGACTCCCCCAACCTGCCAAAGCAGGAGGGAGAAGGTGCCACTGCCCAGATCAATTGCAGGTATTCTTTTCTGCCTTTTTAGGGAGAAGAGCTGGTAGACAAGTGAAAGGAAAAATAATAAAGGCTTAATTGCTCAGGCCACCTTAAAAGCCATTAAGACTTTATTCAATTCATACTAAATACAGTGCAGGTATGCCAAGAAAGGTGGCACGTCTAAAAGTGTTGTCTTTAAGGTGGCTGAATAGTTGTGTTTGCATGTGAACACAAACACAGTGTGTGTGTGTGTCTGTGTTTGTGCTTACTGCAAGCTTCCTATACAAAAATGCTGGACCTGCTCCAGCAAGGACCAATTTCAATACTTTTTGTCAAATTCCTCTCTGCAAAACAGCGAGAGCTCATTCTGAAAACCCAAACAGGGCATCCAACTAAATAAGGCCTGACATCCATAACAAGTCACAGCAGAAAGTTCAGATTTAAAACAAAACTTTCATTCAGCCAAGCGCTTCCTGACTCAATGTCCGATTTCCCAACCAGCTTTAAATTGATTATTGACTTTCCTAAAGGACTCTAAAGATAGGTTTGCGTGTTTGTGTGCAGTTAGCATTAACAAGCAACGGTGTCCTGTGTGATTTCACTTAGCACATGCGAATCCTGTGCTTTCAATTAGAGACATGACCTAATCACTCATCCTAATCTGGTACGGGGAGATAAACAAGAGTTGTTGTTTTTTTTAAATGACTGTAACCAGACTGCTTTTAGACTAAACACTAACTCTGCAACATTAACCTTTCTTTCCAGCAGATGTTCCAAAACCAGAAAGAAACACTGGCAACCTTAAAAAAAAAAAAAGCACAACTAAAACCTCTAACCCAAGGGAAAGTCAGAGTGACAGACAGAAATGTCTGACCCGCTCAGCAGCAGGCAGCCAGTGGTTTAATGATTTGTCTACTGCTGGTGAATGATCACACAGCAATATCCTGTTCTGGCTAGTTCTGTGAACCCCCCCTGAAGGCCCTGCCTGACATGATTCTGGCGTGCTTTGGTGCCAGCTAGCCCATCATATTGACAAGATCCGGGTGTCTGCCCCCCGTGCCTAATGTGACCCTCCGAGGACCTCTGGAATGAAAATCGACGAGGCAGAAGAATTACATATTGAAGCCGTCAGGGAAGGCTGCGATGCTGGACGATGAGAAGAGAGAGGCGGGGCTGGTAATGTCACTAACAAAGCTGTGAAAACAAGATGCTGGCACCTTCCAAAATTCTTCAGCGCTTATGCAATGTAAACCAACCTTGTATATAATCATTGTAATATCATAGGGCTGGTTTATAACAGCATTCAGTCATTAACGTATTGAGGTAAGACAAATACTGCAATTTATAACAACTTCTGTTGTACTAAAGTCTGCAGCTAACAATTACTGCGTTATCTATAAATTATTTTAGACATAAAAAGTAAGTTGAGACTAAGATAAAAAATATATATATATTTTTTGTTGAAATTGTCTAGTTCCCCCTTGTCGTGCATGCATATTTTCTACTCTTCATGGTGTTTTGAGAACAGACACTTTTTCCTCCAGCCCATAAAATGGAAGATTAACTTATAATTAAGGCAATAATTACAACAATTTTTTTTTTTTAAGTTCCTCTTTAGTTTTCCTTCAGTCATTTCATCTGGCATCAGGAGAAGAACTTGAGTCTGAGAGGCCACCTGTCCCTATCCTTCCCTCCATGCTTAGAGAAGGTCAAGAGCAGGCGTGAGAGGATCAGCAAAGAACCAAAAACAGTCACAGAGAAATGCAGGACTGCCAGGTCAGAGGGCAAATGTGGAGAGGAGGAATACAAAAAGCATAACCTATTATTCAATGCAGCCTGCTCACCACCTAAGATTAGACATGCATGCAGGTGAAAACGCTCTCCTGACGAAACCCATGCGCAGGTCACTGCCGACCCTCCCCAGTCTTGGTAGTACAACATGCCCTGAAACTTGGAGAACTCCTAAAACTCCCCCAAGAGGCCTCAGAGTGCATGCTGCAGGTCTTTATTTCACTCGGTGACATTTGGGTGCTCTTCATATAAACTGTGGTTACGTGGCTGTGTGCTTCAGCGCTGTCAATAAAGGGCTTTTGTTGCTGCAGTGAAAGCGCACTCTTGATTTATGCATGCCAAGGGTAGAAAACCCTCGACTGACCTCTAAGGTGCCAGACTGGCATTTTAAAATAACAGTTTAATACTTACAAAAAATGCGTGTGAGCTGGGGGACAAGAGATAATGAAGTACAGAGGAGGGTTTTTGCGATTAAAAGACAGTATGGACTCCAGAGCCGCCCGCTGCTAACATCTTATTTTCTGGTCTGAAACGTCGAGAGGGAGTAATGTAAAAGCCGAAAGCTGGAGTTGAAAAAAAATGGCTTAAAAGTAAAACACTGAAACGATGCATTTTCCACACCTCCCTTTGTCTCTGTTGAGGTTTCAGCTACAGCGCAACAAGTGCAGCTGAGCTTGAAGTCTGCGACGGCACGCACGAGTACGGAGCCGCGAGGCTACAGCCCTGAATCACTCCGCGTTTTAGAGAAAGTGAAAAAAACACAGACGCTACTTTCACCGAGCAGATAGCCGCAGGTTAAACATTTCACTGAACTTAAAGGTACTCACTGTGGGACGTTTCCCGGTGCGTACGGAGATGAGGGTTGAGGCAGCGTGACAAAGTTTGACTTGTCGGTCTCTCTCTCAGCTCAGCATGGCGGCGACTGAGGCCACAGAGTGGATTCAAAACTCTCCGGGCTGAGATATCAGCAGACAGGGGGAGGGTGCACAGGGAGGCGGCGAGAAGACAAGGTATCTCCAGAGAGCGCACAGCCACATTCAGACAGGCTCCTCTTTTCTTTTTTCTTTTCTTCCAGGCGACCTGTCTAGACTGAAAAGACTATCATTTTGAAATACTGTACTTAAACAAATTAAATACACTTTTTTTTTTTTTATAAATCCTATCGTACTTATTGCACACCTTACATTTACTGCACATACTCGGATACTGTACTAACAATATTTTATACTGCTAGTAAAAACTTTAATTTCATTTATAACATAAATTAATAAAATTATGTATTAGATGGGTTACTCAGGATATGTTAAATATGAGATCTGGAATGTTGTTTCTGTTTCTGTTCATTTATTTATTTCAGGAACCATGTACAAAATACATTAATTACATAAAAGGAAAAGATGTACTGTATCACATTCAGCTGCCAGGTAATTTCCTTGTGCAGTTCCTGGGCATGTAAAACACATTACAAAAACTCACATTCCCACATATATACACATGCAGACACACAATAACAAAAGATAAACAACTCAAAAATACTAAAATATCTTCTTATTTATTATATTTTAATATTTTTAATTGATATTTATGTGCATTTGAGAATTTTTGCAGTGTGCATTGTCACTTCAGTTCCAGCTCCCTACTTTTAAATGCATAGATAGATAGAGCTAGCAGACCTACTCGAACTCATGAAAAGTAACATTGAGGTACTTGTTTACTTAGGTTTATGTAAATCAGCCCTCCATAAAAATACAAAATCAAAATATTATGTGTAGTATTGTGCTCATGTTTCCAAATGTCATCCACAAACAAATAATCACAGCTGCACTTTTATTATCCTTTTATGAATGTTTCATTTGTTCTTTTTCAGCTTTAAACCATAAAAGGCAGCTCCCAAAGGAAGATCATAGTCCAGATGTTTACTATACAATAATAGGTGACTGATTTGTATATTTTAATGATATTTCATTATACTTTAACAGAGACTGAACCTGGCTCAGCAGCCGCGTCTAACTGTAACTAATTATATCTGTGGATATTATTTTAAAGTTTCACAGTCTTGCACTGCTTTTCACGTATTGTCTTTATTATTTTTTTTAACATCCTTGTGAATAATCCATCTGTAGGTGGGACCACTGGGTTCAAAAGGTCACTGCCAAAGTTCAAAGGTTACACAATATTTTCCTGAAGGAGAAGTGACTTGAAAACACACTGGGGAGGGAAAGACAGACTGACCCTTGTCTTGTTGTGCAGGACAGAGAAGGAGGGAGTGGGGCTTTCCATGGCACCGCAAGCTGAAAACAATACCATCTTTGAGTCAACGACAGATTGCTGCTGCTACAAGATAGAACAGTATCACAGTACACCTCTGTGACTACTTTGTGGGTTCACTGAGCAACAAATGCCAAGAACTTTACCTGCCCAGCTGAGCTGCAGTAAGCCTCTAATGTCCTTTATTGCAAGTCGTTGGTTAGGCTGTACCCTTAAACATGCCAGCGCTTCCAGGCATCTTCTGCTCAACTACAAATTGTTTATTTTCATATCAGCCCCCGGTGATTTGAGAGCTTTGAGCTGAAGGCTGGCTGTAGTTAAAAGGGGACGGCCAGTGCTGCCCTGAAATTAATACGAAAAGCAGCTGGGTTTATCTTCACTCACTCTGTGACATGTGCTTCTAAGAGAAAACAGGTGACCCAGGAGGAGGAATGTATGCTAACTTAAATGTAATGCTGCAGCTCGAGTGATTTGCTATCACTTAAAAGATCTGCATTTTACATCATATTAGATTTACTAATCAGCTTTATACAAGTATCACAAATTTGCTTGTTTTTCTAGGTCTTTCTGAGCTTGTCTGCCTCACCTTGTTTAAATAGACGTCCAAACTTAGGTTTGTTAGTGTTAAAAAAAAAGACAGATATATGGATTAAAGAATCTTATTTTCCTGTTGCTGTTGATAGGAATATCAACTGATTGCATGAAATCAAAAAAGCAAGAGAGTGAGTGTCAGAGCACTAAGTAGACGCACATATACTTACACACACTGGCACACAATAGAGCAGAAAAATTAATAGAGCAAGGTGTAGCTTTCCAGTGTAAGTATATGATCTTCATGCCCAAACCCTTCAGACACACTGGTTGGATATATTTAGAGTCCCTCGTCGGTGTATCCATGCTACAAGGCAGACCGCAATTATTCCCAACAGTGGAAGGGCCAGTGCTGGTCTGAGATCAGTAAAGAGGAGAGTGCGTGTGTGTGTGTGTGTCAGCTGGTACGGGACAGGATTAACGCCACAAGAGTCAGAAGCCAGCTCTGCCAGTAGTCCATTTGCATTGAAAACAAGCCCAGCAAACTCAGAATGTTTTGCTGGGCTTGTTTTTACATTCAAATCCTAAGTAGTGCAATTCTAAAGAAATTAAGCTGTAAAAAACGTAACCATGTGATCTATTATAACAGTACAAGAGCAGTTGTAGAGCGTGACTGGTTCACTTCATGGTGCTGAAATAAAAATGATGATAATAATAACAACATATGGCAGAGAAGTGAGTTTTGCTTGTGACTTTTTTAGTCATCTGGTAAGCAGTCTGTGGGAAATTGGACCCTTGAATGCTGAATTCATGTGTGATTTTATCACAGGCGTGCAGAAGTGAAAGAGGAAAGGAGTTTTTTGGGCTCCTTATTTAGCTGGCCTCTCCTCTGTATTTACTTTTTGTTCTTATTTTCCTTTTCTAATAAGCCATGCACAATGAAACGCATGGTATTTGTTTTACAATAAAGCATGTTTGTTTGCCTAAGTACTTCTCTGAATTCAACGCCTAGTTATGAACACCAAAACAACTAAGGCAGCTGATATGTTTGCCTGAGGCAGCAAGGCTACAGTAAGTATGTGGTGCCAGATTATATATGTTTGAGTTCTTTTAATTCTACACTGGACCGCAGTAATAGAAACAGTCATCTGTGCCACACAACAGCACAGTGTCAATTTCAAATCTCATTTAGAAATGTTTCTGAATACCTTGAACACTCTAATGTTATGCCCTACGAGTGCTGCAAACCAGTATTGCTCTGCAGCAGGTGTCTGCCTGAAGTCTGACAAAGCAGTACCATCTAGTGGCAAATACTGAACATGTCAATATGTTTACATGAACCATTGCCCTCACATCTACTGCCATAGACTGTATGGAAAAAACAGCCTGCTGCAGTTATCCCAAATGAGTTAACTGCGCCCCCTGGCTGCCAGCTTTCCAATGTGTCCGATTGTCGACAAATATACACTACAATGACTGTTGTTAACCCCGCTCCCTGTCAGTGTTATGTAAGTGGCCTCCATGGTACCATCATCAAATCAATATGACTGCAAGTTTGCTGAATGCACCAACAGTTTTGCTGGATGCAAAGAATCAAGAGTAACATTAGAGAACTCCTCTACTTACCTCAAGTTTAGCCTACAAGAGATCATCACTACTTAATATTTTTGGTACACTTGAATGAGTTCTGAGAATGAGCAAATGCATGTTTAAATTATGTAATCAAATCACAACATGATCACAAACTTCCACTACTGTTCTAAAAACATGCACCATTTTCAGTACGTTTTTTTTGTGCCACTATTTTGCAAGCACACTCAGAAGAAGTTATGAATGAATATTACCACAAACCATCATTAACCATGATCAGTGAAGCATCCAATGGCACAATCCTGGGAGGTCAAGAGTAGCAAGTGATACAGTGCTGCTCCCAAAAAATCTAAGCTGGGACTGAAGTGAGTTACATGACATTTGCAGCATATATTTTAATAAAATTACACTGCAGTGTAGCTCTGAGTAAAGCTGATTAAAAATAAACATTTGCGACAGGCTTCAGGTGCGTACCCTTCGTTTTAATACGCTTTAAGTTTCAACACTGAAATATAAATCCAGCCATTTCTGCGGGGCGGGCCGATAACTCGCCCTCCAATCAGCGGCTACAATGGCTACACGTGCTCCCAGACGACCAATAGCGAGGGGCGGACTAGGCCGTTTGCCGCACCCAAGTGAGGATGATGGCGGCTGGGCGGAGCGACGACGCGGGGACGACAAGCGCAGAGAGATAAACCCCGCCGTGAGGAAAAATAGCGAAAACCGTTGTCTTGCTTTCACCGTGTTCTGTTTAAATATCACCATTTCATCAAAGAGAGGGTAAGCGCTGATATAATCAACGTGGTTTGCATTTCAGCGACGGTGTTTATCCGTGGCGGCTCCTTCATATCGGTGTCTTTCTCGCTGTGTGTTCAGTGAGGCTCGGTTCTGTTTTGCTAGCATGTTGCCATTGAGCGGGGGAGTCTGCACAGACGCTGCTGTGCACTGTTAAACGACTGTTTCTGCCTTTCACTGTCCTCTAATAAACATGGGCTCAGCTGCTCCCCTGGACCCCACACTTTGGTATTCAGAATGTTTTACACTAAGTATCGTTAGCGTTCTTTCCTAGCAGGCCTGTGATGGTGGAGGTGGTATTTTTATTTTATTATTTATTGGCGCACAGTTACAGTTGCGTTGTAATTTGGACCCCTCTAGCTGTTCGGGTCGATAGGTTTAGTCGGACAGAGGCTCCTCGCCGTGCAGGTCTTACTCTAGTCTGGGTGTGTTTCCAAAGAGTGGGGGAGAAATTTGGGTTCTTTCCAGCTGTGTGTGCTGGTGATGGAGCAGTTTCCTGTGCTAGGTCAGACAGCTTTATGTCCTGCATGATAATATGGGCTCGCACACACTTTTAAATAATAAACAGGGTTTTCAAAAGAGAGCAAGAGAAACGCGTGGAATAATGCATTCCGTCAAATGGAAAGCTTGAAATGTATAGTACAGAAATGAGGGCTAGCTGAAAGCCTAAAAGTGCTATGGCTTGATGTGCATGGCATCTGGAGTGGGTACCACACCACATAGATTTTGGGTTGTTTTTTTGTTTTTTTTTGTTGTTGTTTTAAATCTATCCTGAAAGGATAAATTTCATTTATTAGTGTGGCTTATACAACTGTAAATTGATCACCTTTTGATAACGTGGTGTTGCTCACAAAAAGGTTTCTGTCATATTTGTGCACTAAAAACAATGATAGAAAATATTTACTTGTAGCCTTAAATGTTCACCTTGAATAAGGATGATTGATAGATGGTCAATCTCAATACAGTTGCTCATTTGTTTTGAGGCCCATGCTTTCGAACAGAGCCCCTAAGCTGTGGCTGTGTCTGGCTTGTTTATAAAGTCTGCTGGGAAGTCCCTTCCCCCACTTTGTACTGTATGAGGATTATCAGAGCCAAACTGCCAAGATAAATTGTCTGTGAGTGTATGTGTTGAGGCACGGTAACTCCCTGGATTTGGTAACTCTGCCAGAATGAGCGAAACTCCCAGAGGATGGTGTTTAGCTTCGTCAGTCTGCTGCCACCCTCGATACACACTGAACTACTTCACATACACACTTACTGTAGATGCAGAGCTCTGTGTTTAACTCCCACTCCCCACGCCTACACGCTTGACTTCAGTGCAGCTGAAAATGTGTTCCTCATTTTAGCTCCCTTCTCGCCGTTTCACTTTTTCCTTCCTTCCTCTCCATATGTGATCAGTTATAGCAGCATCTCAGGTGGTAGTGGCAGATGTGAAAATAGTCATTGGTGAACTTTCATTTGCACCATAGAGGTCACCAAAGATCATGTCAATTTGATGCAGCTGTGTTTAGGTTGCATATTTAGCTGGCAGATACATGCACACAGAATAGCATGGGCCTTAGTATAATGCTAGGGAAGCTGCACAGGGAGGAGTGTGTTGTTTCAGAGAATGGTCTTCCACCACCCTGTCCCATGTGACATACGACAGGCAGATGAATCTTGAACTGCATTTTCACAGTAGGGTTAAAAAGTGTCTCACCTTGTCATGGCAGTTACAAAAGATATCGTTTCCATACTCGTCGACCCATTGAGGGTGATGCAGTTAATGTAACACACAGTAAATATAGCACTACCAGCCTGCTGAAACACTCCCTGTGAGGCACAGATGGAACGTCGGAGCCGTGTTGGCTGGGATGCATCACTGCACACATGAAAGAGGGAGAGTTTAGTGCCCACTTTTACAGCCTATACCAGTGAGAGAGCAACAAATCATGTCAATCAATGTCTTAGATGCCAGCAAAGAAATTTCAGTTTAATTTAAATATAAATTTCGGCTGCAGTTAATCTGTTTTTGCAACACAGTGTAACTCCTGCCTTGTTTGTAGTGTGTGCATTCAACAAAAAATATAAATTTAAAAAATGCTTGATGCTTAAGGGGTCGACGTTGGCCAAGCTGTGCTTGGAGTACCCTGGGGTCTAAGCAGACTCCTTGCTGCATGTCGATCCTGTGTTGTTGGATTTTTTTGTTTGTTTGTTTTTGTTTTTGTTTTTTTCCCCCTCTCACATTTCCTGCGATTCGCTTCAACCGCATGATCAAGAAAAGTTTTTTAAAAAAGCCCCAAAAAATGGACCAAAAAAGTTGTCTCATTTTGAAAAACAAGGTTTCAAGATTTCACTTAGCTTTGACTCTTAAGTCCTATGCTTGAATATGAAATGGAAAAAAGGAATTACTTGTTTAAATGCCCCCTCCTCTTTTTTGACGTTATTTCTGATCAAGGAAAAAAAATAGTATTAATGTAAATTAATGTCAATAGCCTTGTTTACATGGGCACAAGTAACCTCATTAAAAGCCTGTCTGCATTAAAAAGAAGTGTAAACATGCCAATTTGAAGATTGTTATGTAATCATGCTCCTTTAATTGTTAATCGGTTTGATCTGCATGTAAATAGTTCTTCCAGTGTTCAGGGTGAAATTATTCTTGCTCTACATGTCTGTTACATCAACACAACAAAAACAAGTTGAAGGTCTGTTCAAAAAGGAAAAGTAACACAAACTTCACAAATGTTAGAGAGGGGAGAAGCTGAAATCTGTGACACACGGCGTTTGTTTACATTGGAAAAGACAACTGCTTCTACCGTTTTCCAGAAAGTTAGACTATTCTGCGCTTGTCAAATGCTTGGATGTGTGTAAATGCAGGTAATGGTCGGATCACTTTGTTTAGTTTCTATGTAAACAATGACGTTATAATACAGGTTTTAATTAGATTTACATTTTGCACGTGTAAACATGGCTAATGAGAGCAGCATTATGTATTTGATTTGCTGCCTCTTGATTTTAACATGTTAGCTTGTTTAATTTAACGAGAATGAAATAGTCTCTAAAGGTGCTGGTAGATTTGCTGATACAGCTTCTTTAATTTTCAGTGGAGTGCACAAAACAAGACAAGACAACATGCACTGGGCAGAGCTGGAATGACACCTAATGCATTCTTTCTGGTAATAGTAGCTAGAGATGACGCTTTCACACACGCAGAAATACAAGAGTTACTATTGGATTCTTTGTTCCCAGTGATGATAGGCATCCAGCTTGGAGATATAAGGAGTTATTGTCTGAGAGCATCTGTCAAATGGCTGAAAACAGATAGAAACAGAAAGACCATCACTACTTTTTATGTTTGTTTTTCTTTTCCCCGCCCCTTACAAATCTTTTCAGTCTCTCATTTGATTGGCATATTTTTGGACACAACAAAATAGATCTTTTAGTCTTAGCTTAGTCATGCGGGAAAGATGGTTTTAGTGCAAGCTTCAGTCTCTCAAAAGTAAATTATGATAACACTGAAGTGTGCACGAACACACTGAGTGGTTGGGAGTTTATTAAGAGCCGGGCGCACAGAGATGAGAAAGCCCGGGGCTGGTCTTCACGCGCCACCTCGTCTGTGTTTTTGTTTTTTTGCCCATCATTGTCTCATCAGTCTCTGGAGTATGGAAACATCTGTATCGGGTGTTGTCAAAAGAGTTCAAAACATCAGTCCCCAAGAGAGAATGTGGTTATTTGTTTAGTACAACAGCTTATTGTTCATTTTCCTGTTTAAGGGTAAAAATGTATATTGTAATAGAAGGTCGTGACTAGGATCTGGAGTATTTTGTTGTGATACTTTAAAACTGTGGACAGAGCCTGATACAGACTTTCAGTCTGTATCAGGCTATTGGTAGTTACTGGTGAAAGTTCTGTAGCATGGCTCTTTTTGGCAGGATAGGAGTTTATAGGATATTAATTTGTCAGGTGTGCCATTAGTTCGGTAAATATATTGCCCTGATCCCTACCTTATTTATCTAAAATTTTGTGCTTATTTTTATTAAGTAATTTGCAGGGTTTTTCTAAGGTTTGTTTGTTTGGCGTATATTGAATCAAATGCTGTTTAAAAAAAATCACACTTTCCTCAGTCAGTGTGAAACCAAATGTGCTCTTTTATCAGCTTTAGCACCCTGTTAAAAGAGAGACCTCAAACAAGGGGATTTTGCCATTACTGCTGTTGGCGATAAGGGAGTCTGACACTGTTCATCAGCTAGAGCTTGCCTCAGAGCAGAGTGTCTCAGTCTTCAGTTCTGTTTCTGATTGCCTTTGCTGCAGGCTGGGGTTAACATGGTTGTTGTCTCTCCACTATGCAGTATCAAAAGATCATTATTCACATCTCCACCCCACAGCTAGTCTTGTAGCAGCTAATACATTTTTCCACAAACCTCTGTGTCCCTTATTTTTAGTTAAGACGGAGAACACACTGCTGAAGTGATGATAGTAAAGGTAGCTATAAAGTCCCCGGCATTTGCAGGGTAGTCTTCAAACACACCCTGGGCTCTATTCAGCAACTACAGAGCACTTTCCAATACGGATTTTCCAGTGAGTGGCACATTAATTCAAAGGTGTGCTTTCTGACACTGACTGCCTTGGAGTGTGATGTTGGCCCACAGCTGTTCTTACATAACAGCAATCTTTATAGGCTGTCCTGTGTTTCCATGGTGATGTGTTTGGTTTCCAAGGCAACTGTACTCCTAACAGGAGCTGAGGCCAGCTGAACACATGCACCTACATTTCTTAGGAGGAAAGGGCCTGGTGAAATGGCAAACTTTCTGTGTCTGATGATGTTTTGCTTACTCTGTCCACAAGAAATAAACACTTTTGAGATCTGATCATTTGTCACTTGTAAACACCAGAAAAGAGTTGCACTGAAGATGCTCCTGCTGGAATTTTAACAGCTGGATGATGATGATGTTTGTTGATGTTTGAAGTGAGGCTGAGTGGAGTAAGAAATTATGTATCAAATGCTTTTTAGATAGCAGTGAAAGTGACCTTATTCAGTGCTGTTTGAGGGTTTTGTTAATGCATAAAATTAAATGTTCCTTTTGACCTTTCTGTGCTGTGTTTACGCAGGTGTGGTGGATTTGAAAGCTAGCAGATTATTGTGTACCCTTTGTCTTCTTTCTCTCACAGCCCTCCTTCTCTCATCTGCCTCTATGTGGTTTGAATATAATTTAAGAGATACATGGTTCCACCTGAATTTGCAGCACTAAGCAGAACTTTTAGCATTGTGCATTGCAGGTTTGGATTGTAGGGTGATGGCAGCTTTAAATGAAAGGATCCTATTACAGTGTTCCTGCAGTGCTTTAGTGTGCAGAGTTGGCTCAGTGTGAACAAGATTTAGCATTCCAATCAGACCTAAATGTTGTTTTCATGGTTTTACTATATTAACTTTGCCTCAAAGAACCTTATTAATTATTAGTATCTCCAAAACATTTTTTTAATCAAAAAACATATCAGTACTTGTCTTATTAGAAACTTCAACACAAGCACAAATTTCTTCATTGCCACTGAGTGCTAATGGACTGAAAAAGATGCACAGTTAAAGCTTTTATAAACAGTCTCAATTGTGATATTGATTTTAGGGCATTAAGCTCAAATGGATAATGCTGATATGTTGCTGACTTTCAATAAAATGCTGTGGATCATTAGTGTCAATAATATCTGTAGGTACTTTTTTCCCCCTAACTAAAGTAAGTCACAAAAGTCCAGTTTCATCAAACGCGGTTTATTTATGCATTTATTCTGTGAAATATCATATAAACATTTTGTGGTCTTACAATTCACGCGGTTTCAGATTGTGAAAATGCTGGCAAACTTTCTCCACTTCTCAGATGGATCTAAATTGGTGTGTTTTACACTCAGCATGAAAAGGTATATTTCTGTATTGTGGTGTTGATTTTTCTGCGTTTCTTGACTGTGGGTACAATTTCTTTGCCTCATTAACAGTTAACACCAGCATGCAACAAACAACAGGAAATGTAACGTGGCTTTTCAGCAAATTAAATCAAAGTGAAAAAGATGTGACTAACTGTCTGGAAGCATTGAGACCTTTTTCTGGTAACCCACTCTGACACGGGTCAGTCTTTGAAGAACTGCAGACACTGCAGTGTTGTCAGATAGCTTTGGTATGTGTTAGTCTCAGCTCTGCCTGTAGCTATTATGAATAAAGTGAAATGATTGTACAGTGATTTTAAAAAGTTTATGATGTATGAATAGCTTACTCTAGAAGAGGTCACTGCCTTGCAACAGCCTGTAACAACTGTCTTGGATGCTAAGTGATGCAAATTTTCTTTCTTAGCCTGATTTAATTAATTTGGCACATGGGCATCAGGGCAGCTGGTGTGGTGCTGCAACTTCAGCAGAGGCGATTGTGATGGTTTTTGAAAGTTCAGCAATATCTGCCCACCTTCAAACCACAGCTTTGCTAGATCATCAGAGCTGCTTCCAAATGTTACTGTTTGCTCAGCATTGGTAGGATTTTACTCGTGACAAGGCTTGCAAAATTTCCAAATCTCTGGTAGCCCTTCGGGCAGGCATTCTTCAGTTTTTGGTAGCCCAAAATAAATTTAAGTAGCCAGAATAAAAAAGAAAGCAATTTTTTTAATGTTTTGTTTCCGTTACAATATTATACATTAAAGTATAATATTGTAACGAAAACAAAAATTAATCAAAAAAATTGTTAAAATACACATCACAACAACTGTATAAAAATTACAACCATCAACTCAAATACTTGGTTCAAATTGAACAAAAATTTCTATGAACTTGTAAGAACTGTGTAGGACATGAATCAGTCTGTGTCAGATCCTGAATCTGAAATTTCCACTGAAGTCACGGGTAAGAGGCAAGTGGAACCAAGATCTAGGCCATTTGCTTTTTGCAGTTTGCAAAGACTGTTAAATTTTGCCAGTGGTAGTTCACTCTTTGCAATATAGCACGCTATTCTAAACAGCTTTTTCAGGAGTTCTTGTTGTGCTTGGTTTATTTTTAGTATGTTTTTTGCAATTGCTGTTTGTTCTGGGAAAGATACTGCAGACTGGGCAATAATGCATTTCTTGCATTTCTCATGGGTTCTGATGGGGTCTTTCTTAAAATTACTGGTCCCAGTAACAAAGGCACTTGTCGACTCAGAAATCAAATGAAACTCACAACACACCTGGCAGAACATCATGTTATTTAGCTCGTCATATTCCAGCCACAGAAATTCTTTTGTCCATGAAACCAAAAAAGCTGCGCTTTCTTTTTGCCTCATAGTCTGATTTGTCATAACTTTTCCGTTTTGTGGTAAGCTTTTCTTTGGCTGCCCCTTCTTCACCCTGACCTGTCTTATTTGGCTGAGCAGAACTAAAATACCAGCGTAAATCCTGCTGCTTTTACACACGTACTTAAATAATGGTCAGCGATTCTTTGCGCACTCAACCTCTCACATGTTTAAGCTTGCTGCGAGAGATTTCACTTGTCGAGTTTGAATAGTAAGCTAATGAGTGATAAGACGATGTCAGAGGAATTGGTGCGCAATTAATCGTCACTCACCAATCAGTGCTGTCGCTCTCTATACACAGTTCGTGGGATCGCAAAATGAAAGTGAAAGCAAAAAGCAAGCGCAAATTCAGACGCGATTTCAATATGTCACATATTGATAGTGGCTCATCGATGCCAATGACATAATTACTCAGCTACATTGGCGAAAGAATGCAAAAGCATTGACATATATTTTCCTTCCTATGATAGCCTGACGGGCAAGGCTGAGTTAGATTTTGGTAGCCTGACTGAAAAAATCGCTAGCCCCGGGATGTCGGGCTAGCGATTTTGCGAGCCCTGCGTGATATGTAAACAGTCAGTTTTTTAGGTGGGGGATCAGTGAGGAGTGAAAGAAGAATGTTGATACTGATAAGTGAAAAAGGAATGGCCCGATTGGTTAGTCTGATAATTGCATGATCCCTGCATATGTGCATAAAATACTTACATATTGCACCTTTTTAAAGAGCATTCTTTGGGTTTTAAGTTGCTGTTCTGGATGTTTCGCACATCGCACTAGAGCCAAAATGATTATCACTATTTTTTTTTTTATCTGTATTGAGATTCTGATTATTCATTTTTAGTGACAAAAATGTTTTTATTACACTTTCAGCTGTGATCGGCTCGTGGAGGCATTAACTTGGCGCTGATTTAGGAAGCGCTTGATTTGCTGTTACTTGGTGACTTCAAAACCTTCATTTAATTATCGGAAGCGAAAATTGGGATGGATATTAAAATGTGATTAATTGTGCAGCTCTCCATCAAACTAAATATAGTAGATTTTGTTTTCATATTTTTAAGCAGCGTGACAAAAGCTGCCACTGCTTCAGTTTTTAAAATGATTGATTTGCCCCTTCATGTACTGAGGATCAGTCATTAACACCTTTTATCTTCACATGACACATTAATTCCTCTGATCTGTTTCCTGAATGGCTGAAGAGCAGAAAGCTTTGTACCAAGACCTGTAAAAGTTGTTTTTCTAGTCCTATTGAGGCTCTATGTGATTGGCATATATTTCAGTGACTTCATTCATAATGATTCATCAGGTAGAGATCTTCCATGATTTGTGACAGATGGCTTAAATATATGTGCAAAAGTACACAATCAAAGCAGTGCTGCTGACAAATTTGATTAAATATGTAACATTTTATGCTGTACATTTAAAAAAGTATATTTTGTTGATAGAGATTGACCAACAACATGGAAAAAATTACTTTTTGGAGATTCCCTTGCATCATTAATAGGCCAGGGACAGAGGATCTCTCTCCCTAATGAGTGTCTGGCACTCATTAGGGAGAGAGATCTCAGTGCTCTGTATTCCTCTGTTAATAACTCACGCCCTAGTTACACGACTGAATCAAAACTGAGTTTTTTTCCCTGAATGGTTTCAAAGAGTATGCAGCCTCGCTGTCTTTTCTCATTCTCTTATTTCTTAATTGCACTTTAAGTTGGTTTTTATGACAAAAGGAAAGCAACAGATAGGAAAACAAAAGGTGAAGAACATAAAAGTGCTTGATTTTAGGAAATCGGGGACGAATGCCATTGCAAAGATAGCCATGTCAACCTCAGCTGTCTCCTCTTTGGACAGAGTCTGGAGTTTCCTTACACGTGGAAGACGTAAGGATTATTTTGTTTCAAGTATTTACATTTTTATCATTTTGCTCAATGAGTAATACTAAAAATGATGACAATTCTATACACGAACTTTTTTGATAGAATGCACAAAATGTAGGAAATGCATGTTTAGTTTGAATGTAATTGGTAAATTGAATTTAAACACATTTATCTTAAAATAAGGGTCTTTTTTTTTTTTAACATAATGCTAAATAAAAGCAAATGTATAAAAATGCAATTAAAAGATGGAGCCAAGCAGTAAAAGCAACAGTTACTTTGTATCCTGGCACTGCTGGAGTGAGAGGTCTGCCGAAAGCCTTATTTAATTGAAATGCATAGGGGACAAGCAAATGGCACTAAAGTTGGACATCCCATAAGCATTAGGTGGTAAATCAATTGACCAGCCAAACTAGTGCTGCTAAATGTAACTGCTATCTTTAATGGGTCTCAGACTTTTGTGATGTGCTTTACTGTGTTTAAGTGACATGTTTACTGTTATTAGATTTTAAATATTAGATTTACAATAATTACTTTGATATGATACACACCGGTTATCATACTTAATAAAGGCACTTTAATAAAGAGACGGTGCATGTTTAGGACTTATCTTTGGTCTCTGTCAGTGGTCTTTAATTATTATATTGTTGGTCTGACTATACCACACATGAAGGTATTACAACCTGCCTATCGGTTGTACAGATTAAGTTTATTAAGTAAAAAAATTGGACAAAGTATTGTTGGTGTAGAATTTGCAAAACGGGAAACCAAGTCCTGATTTAAATTCGTGACCTCAGATCTGTGGAAATATTGGTGTTATTGATGTGGAAAATCTCAGAACACTAATAAAAGCGGACAGGAAGAGAAAAAAGAGGGTCCGTCAGCTCCCTCTGTGATTCTGGATGCTTTGAGTTCAGTATGCTGTTGTCATGGCACTTTTGGCTCAACATTTGTATTGATTTGAACTAATGGGCTGACACACACACACACACACACACACACACACACACACACACACACACACACACTCTTCCTCATGAGTTTGTCTGTGCCCTTCAGAGTCAGCACTTGAGTACTTTGTCCAGTGACAGACAGCTGCGAACTATTTATCCTTACAAGCACTCAGCCAGTAGGATCAACTTGGATCTACTATAAATCTGGCTTCATGTCTGCAGATCCCTCACTATTGTTGTTGTCAGTTTATTGTTTTATAGCAGCTGCTTTAGGTAATATGCAAAGCCGTAAGAAGTAACTGTTAGAATTAGCAGGCTATATGCTATAAGTCATGTCAACAACATAACAGAACATGCACTGTTATAGCTCACACGACTGAGCAGGGAAACCCATACACTGTAAGGCTATAGCAGAGGCCTGATTTTGAGTCCGCCTCAAGGTCACTTACTGCTCATCTTCCCCTTGTTTTTTCTCCCAGCTTTTGACTTTGCATCACTGTCCTATCTAAATGAAGACTCAAATCAATTTAAAAAAAAGTAAATATCTATCACAAAGATCATGAAATAACAAGATACAGCTGGCTGTATTTTCAGTTTTTCTTTTATTTCCTTTGGCCAGAGTTGACAGTGGAGTGCTGTTGTGATTTCAGGAAACACATTGTGGAAATCAATGATAACCTCTATGGGAAGAGTGGTCACATGACCAAGGCAGGATGTAAGGGCAGTATGGTTTGCATGATTGGCTTTCTGGTTTAATGATGGGTGATTCTCATTTCCTCTTTTACAACAGGAAACTTCCTTAAGTTAAAGCACTTTGTAACCAAGCTTCAAATACAGATGGTGTTGACTGTTATGATGGAAATCTATATACTGTATGTCAGACAGTACATAGGTGTGCCATCAAAAAACACACAGAAAGTACAAATTTTGATTTATATTCTAGTAAAAGGATAACCACTTAAAACATGAATTGCTTTCAAATTATATATTTAGCAGTTTTTGAATTAGTGTTAAATTGAACAATTTCTTTCTCATTTTACAGACTACATTATGACCGTAAGATCTACATTAAGCCTACCACACAAACCCACTTAAGAAATGTACAATGTTACTATTTGTTTTACTCTATTAGATGTTTAACAGTAGTCTCTGACACTTTTACAGGAGGCCAGCCCAGGATGAACGGCGAGTCAGGTGCCGGGGTGGTGACAGCCCCCCCTCCCACCACAGCCCCCCACAAGGAGCGATATTTTGACCGGGTAGATGAGAGCAGTCCAGAGTACCAGAGGGAGAGGAACATGGCACCGGACCTGCGACAGGACTTCAACATGATGGAGCAGAGGAAAAGAGTCTCCATGATCCTACAGAGCCCTGTCAGTAGGACGTACTCATTAATTCTGCTTGTTCATGTTGTTTGGTTTTCATGGATCAGAGTCAGGTCATGGTTCATATGTTCAGAAATCTCTTGATTTGTTGATTTGTCAGCAGAATGCCCAGGACAGTAAAAAAAAATTGTTCAGAGGTCGATTATATGCATGAAAAGCACTGATGTGTAAGTTTTTACTGTGCAGAGAGAAGCTGAAGAAGTTGCCCTTTCATACAGGCTCAGTTTTATGCATTTTTGAATTAATATTAGGTCTGTGTACATCTGTGGTTATTTCTGCCTTTAGGATTTGCCCTGTTTTTGAAAGTTACTCTTACCACCCTTTAAAATTCAAAATTGATCATTTGTTTGTTTTGTGGCTTGTTGTTTTTTGTTTGTTTGTCGTGTCTGTGTCAACGGCCCTCCAGGCCTTTTGCGAGGAGCTAGAGACGATGATCCAGGATCAGCTGAAGAAGGGAAAGACGCCCACAAGCCTATTGGCTCTACAGCAGATCGCAGATTTCATGACCACCAGTATGCCTTCCATGTACCCTGCAGCACCACAAGGAGGCATGGCGGCACTCAATATGAGTAAGCAGAGAAGAGAATGGCTGTGTGTGACTTCTTGACCTCAGCCCTGCTGTGTCTGTGCTCAGAATGAGTAATGCACAGCATGCCAGAGTTGATTTCAGCACAAAGACTCTAGTCAGATTTCAGTGGCAGAACCCATCTAATTGTTGTATGTGAGATTGCCTTTTCTTTCTTTCTTCACAGGTTTGGGAATGGTGACTCCAGTCAATGATCTGCGTGGCTCTGACTCAATCTCCTACGACAAGGGCGAGAAGCTGCTGCGCTGCAAGTTGGCTGCCTTTTATCGGCTGGCTGACTTGTTTGGCTGGTCTGAGCTCATCTACAACCACCTCACAGTACGTTCATTCATTCATTCCATAATAAAATGTCAGGTTGATATTTTGACACTAAGCTTTTAGTATGCCCATGCAGTCTGAGTCTGATGCATTGATGCATTTTAGAAGCAAGTCTTGTAACTGTACAATGATCCTGGGATGATTCTGGGTGGTTATTTTTAAGCTCATTTTTAAATCAAGGAGAGAGTTTCAATTTCAATGGTAACTGGGATGTGTGTACAATCACCAGTCGAAACAAATAAGACTTTCAAAGGTTTGTTGACTGTGTCACAAAATAAGGTGTAAAACATATTTTTCCTGCAATTGACACTTCCACTGCACATAATTTCATAAAACGATGGCTTCAGTGAAGGCTTAATCCAGAGTGCTAGCCTAAACAGGTCTCTTTACACCCAAAGAGACCACTGAACGAATACTATGTTTGTTCACATTATTGTCCAATAAGCAAAGAAGTAAAAAGCCCTACATCTTTTATTGTGATAATCAGCAGAGAGACATCCCAAAGATCTTCTAGAAGCAACTCTCACAACTCGTTACCTATACTGGGAGTTACTTGAAAGCATTATCTAAATAGCTTTAATGTTAGTGGTCAGCAGGATGTATAACTGAAAATATACTCTGAACAGTACACTAATCTGCACAGTAACTCCAGTTTTTGTTTTTCCTCCTCCCCATAGAAATTTACTTCTGTTCAGGATTCTGTGAGTGTTGTTTCCTCACAGTGCTGCTCAGTTTGAGCCACTTTCAGTAATCTGACATTGCTGTCTTCTTGTCTTACAGGTCAGAGTGAATTCAGACCAGGAGCGCTTCCTTATTGTTCCCTTTGGGCTCCTTTACAGTGAAGTCACTGCCTCCAGTTTGGTAAGAAGCACTTCAGATTTGTTTTCCCTTTGTTATTGAATGAAGCAATTTCCCCTCATATTATAATACCTTGAGCTGCATGAGTTTACATCTTTTGAGATTAAGTTTTCAAAACGGGGTTATACAACCTTACACAATCTGCTATACCATCTAGGTGAAGATTAATCTCCAAGGTGAAATGGTAGACCGTGGCAGCACCAACCTTGGAGTCAACCAGGCCGGTTTCACTCTCCACTCTGCCATCTATGCTGCACGTCCTGATGTCAAGTGTATCGTACATATACATACACCTGCAGGGGCAGCGGTAAGCAACAGTAGTGCATGCTGTAAATTTACAATTTAAAAACATAGTTGGTTAGGTGTTGTCTGAGCCCGTTTATTTTTTTTTTGCAGGTGTCGGCCATGAAATGCGGACTGTTACCCATCTCTCCTGAGGCCCTATCCCTGGGTGAGGTGGCCTACCATGACTACTACGGCATCCTCGTGGATGAGGAAGAAAGTACTCTTATACAGAGAAACCTTGGCCCTAAAAGCAAGGTAACAGCAGAGTCTTTGTGTGTGTAATAGAAATCAAAAGGAGAGAATTTATTTCTAAAGGGAATTTTCTTTTTATTTCGTCTGTTTCAGGTGTTGATCCTTAGGAACCATGGCTTGGTGTCAGTAGGTGAAACAGTGGAGGAGGCTTTCTATTACATCCACAATCTGGTCACTGCCTGTGAGATCCAGGTAGGACACTGAACCACCTGGTAGTGGTAACACATTGAAAAATTTCAATGTCAAACGATCTGTAATATTCTGGCTTTGTTGTTTCATGTTTTAGGTCATGTGGTTGTCATACATGTTTGTATGCGTTTTTCACAACTAATGCTTTTGTCCGTTGTCTCTTTGTCTCTTTATACATGTTCATCTGTCCTTGTGTTGGATGTCTGTGTCTCTCCCTTGATGTGCTTGTGTCCTCATTCTCTTTTTTTGGTTTTGTTTCTGGATTCTGGATCTTTCGATGGTTTGGTCTGTTTGTATACCACCCTTAATATTTTGTAGGTACGAACACTGGCCAGCGCTGGAGGGCCAGATAATCTGGTGATGCTGGACCCTGGGAAATACAAGTCACGCCCACAGGTCCCTGAGCCAGCTGGTGACGGGTCCTCAACCCATCCCAAGTGGCAAGTCGGGGAGCAGGAGTTTGAAGCCCTCATGAGAATGCTCGACAACTTGGTAAGCACAAAGGGAGAGGGATGATTTAAGTTATATGCAAGACATATACATAGTCACACGTTTTTTTTTTTTTGCTTTGTCTCCATCCAGGGCTACAGAACGGGCTATCCTTACCGCTGCCCAGCCTTGCGAGACAAAGGTAAAAAGTACAGTGATGGGGAGATGGCCTCCTCCGCCCACGGTGGTTACTCATATGGGGAGGACAGTGACTCAGGTGCTCGCTCCCCATTGAAACACAGCTTCCAGCGCGGCCAGCGCGACAAGACCCGCTGGCTAAATGCCAGCGGCCGCCCCGATGAGCCCTCTGAGGACGGGGCCGACGGCAGCAGCCCCAAGTCGAAGCCTAAGGTGTGGACGAACATAACACATGATCACGTCAAACCCTTGCTGCAGTCTCTCTCGTCCGGTGTCTGCGTGCCAAGCTGTATAACCAACTGCTTGGTCTGTGCCTACCTTATTGTTCATAGTATAGATTTTACAGCTACCTTGTTGGTGGTAACGGGTAGGTGGTCGGCATCCTGAGGGTCTGAGTACAATGAAAATGAAAAGAATGTTACAAGTTTTTCACGTTTTCTCACAGAACTGCTTGCCTGCTTAAATGCAAGTCGGTGCAATCTATCTTTTTACTGCTTAAATGCTCCAGTAATCCATCTTTCTACTGCAGTCTCTGTACTTACCTCACAGCTTACCTCACAGCTGTGATTATGTCTTGACTATTTTTACTCTTATTCTGGTATCCTAATACTTCATGATGCCCGGCCAGCTGCCCACAGCATGCCCCACTGCATGTGTAGTAGTGAAATGCATTGTTGGTGTTGATGTTTTTCCCAGAGGAGCGAGCAGCAGGGGTGTGGCATGAGTCTGCAGGTAGGCAGGTGAATGTGGCACAAACAGGTGATGTTGCTCCTGACCACAGTATTGTTCACAATCCTTTAATACACAACTGTTCTCTGTGCATCGTGACGTTTGTTGCTTAAAGAAGAGTGAGAAGATAATGAAGTAAAAAAAAAAAAAAGAAAAAAAAAGTTTATTGAGTTTTGAGGCTTTATTCACCAAAAATCTTTAGGAATCTGTATAGACGTACTATAGAGTAAAGAAGGAAGGTGGCATGATGAGAGTATTTATTTTTCCAGGTTAAATATACTTTACACACACTGGATTATTCCAGATTTACTTCACTACAGAGTTATGCAGCCTGCTCCTTTTTTTTAAATTTTTCTCAAACACTTGCAACTGCTCCCAGTTGTGCATTTGTGCGTTTCCTCCTATTATTCATATTCTCTCTAATCTTCTGATTTCAGTTTTATTTCCAAAGTGGCTTTGAGCACCTCAAGGCCTGCATGAGTGGATCTGTTTGGGGCAGGCTCAAAAAAAAGAAAGAAAGAACTAAAACTTTTGAAATTTGACCTGACCCTTGAATTAATTATCTCCTGTTGGGAAAGTAGGAAATGTTGTGTTGTGAGACTCTTTCTCAGTGAGTATATCGTGTTTACATGTTCATCTCATACTCAACCAACCCAATCCAGCTACTTCCATCAAGATTCCCTTCCTCATCTATCTCCTAGTTTGGCAGCTAACCAGCCAAGCTTGTAACAAACACAGGAATGAAGTCATGAGCTTATGCTTACACATGCCTAGTTTTCAAAGGTTGAATTAAAACATTTTGCATGAAAGCTGAAGATTTGATTTCTGTATTCACCTGCTGCTCATTCAGTTTGGTGCGGAAATGGGTTTTCCCTGCAATCATGCTGAGCATTACCAGGTTTGCGTTACAACCATGGGTTGTTTCTTCACATTAAGAGGAACACATTATTTAGCAAGACACCTAACACTTTGATCCTCAGCTGGGTAAGATATTCTTAGTCTGTGGTGTTGTGACATTCGATTTCTTTGTCCCAACATGGGCGGGTGTCCTCGGGTGTATTTCTCTCTTATCTCTGTCGTCCTTGTTGTTGTGTATCAGCCTGGAAAATGACTTTGGTGATGCCAGCTCACCCCTCACTGCCACTCTCGCTTCGTAAGCCAGCCTCATCGTCTTAGTCACCCACCCAGCCACCCTGTCATGTCTCACTTCTCCCTCACAACTAACCACCCACCCAGCTCCTTATTCCCCTCCACGCCTTACCTTTTTTACCACTTTATGTTTCTCCATCCTGTGATGTTTTCAGTTCTTGTTTTTAAGTTAAAATAGCATATCAATGATGATGACTGAGGGTTTTTTTGTTGATGTAAGAAGTTGGTTGTAGCACCAGTGATGCTGCTGTGGAGCACAGTGACAGTCTTGTGACCAAAAAATAGCAAAAATAACAAAGTCAGAAATCTAGGATGACTGCTGCTGTGACCTGCAACCCATAGGAACGCAGTGTGATGTGACTCACCGGTCAACACGTCACTTGTTATTAAAAAAACAAATACAAACCCAAACACAACATGAAAGTAAAACCAAATGTTTCTTGGAATCCCAAAGAAGAAAATGAAGTTGAGTCGTCCAAACAAAAACTTAATTTTGTGACTGCATCGAGGAGGAGGATGCAGGGGGAAACAATGCAGTGGAGGGACCAAAGCGTATTAGATCCGTGTTATACAAATGATTTGCAATGAACTTATAGCTGCTAGGTCTGCTTAAATCTGTGTATAGGCACTTTTAAACATTTTGTCATTTATTATCTCAAAGGCAGATGAGTTTATACTCACCTAAATAATGTTAAACACAGTGTTTGCTGTAAATCCTTTAAAGTCAGCTCTGATTTCACATTTACCTTCCAACAACCTACTATTCCTTGATCTAAGACAGGGATGTCAAAATCATTACCCCTGTTGTTGTTGCCCTGGTGGGTGGTGTGAGCACTCAAGTTTATAAATGTGATAACTAGAAAATGAGGCAAAGTAGGATTTTTGAAATTCATACCATAGGTGTATCTGCTAAGTGACCTTAACCTCAGGAGTCAAGGCTCAATTTTTCAGGCCAGTTCTGGCCCACAGGCCTTATTTTTTGACACTTAAGTACTAACCTTAATGATCATTTCCAAACTGATTTAAGCTTCCTGGTCACATTTCATCTCTAGTATGAAATCTAGTAACGTCAGGTATGAAAATCTACCGCTTTATTGTATGTTTAGTCATTCTGTGGAAATGAAGCGTCAGTTAACATTCTGTATTACTGGGAAAGTCCTGTTATATGATACGTTGATAAAGTAGCCTTGGATAGATTATGTTGGTTGTGGTGTAGAGGAGTCCCCTGAATTTAAAGTGGAAAAGGCGCCTCATCATCATTGGTTCACTTTTTTCCCACATTCAGACCACTTTACACTCATCCAGTTTTGTCAGTTTCAGTTGAGCATGATTCTTGTTTTGTGAAGCCTGCATAGTATTGTCTGATTATATTTTTGTGCTTGGGTTTGTCATGTCATTTCATGTGTCTGGTTTTAGCTGGTTTTAACTCTTTATCCGGTGTTTACAGTGGACAAAGGAAGATGGGCTCCGCCAGGCTGCTGCAGTCAATCAGTTCATCCCACTGAACACCAACCCAAAGGAAGTCCTGGAAATGAGGAATAAGGTATCGCAGCTTTCTCCTGTTTGCTTTAAGTGTTTCGTCCTTCTAGGAGCATATTTAACAGGATACTTTTATTGTCCTTTTTATGAGTTGAATATTTTTGTTTGTAGATCCGGGAGCAGAACCTGCAGGACATAAAGACAGCAGGGCCCCAGTCTCAGGTTCTGTGTGCCAGCACTGTGGTCGAACGCTCCTTTAACCAGGTCAGTGTGAGAACTGAGCACTGAAACACCTCACAGCTACAACTCTCCTGACCTGGAGATGAATGTGCACTGTTGAACTAGCTTGATTTGTGTCTGTTAGTGTCTTCTATTGAGATTGGCTCAGTTAAAACAAAATCTTCTACATTCTGTCCAGGTCAGGAGTTTCCCTCCTAAACCAAGAGGCTGCAATGTGTGAATATTGTGCATGAAGCTGTACTGGCCACTGTGAACTCTAACGAAAGACATGGTTGCTACTAAAATCAGATTTATGACAGAATAACTACAAAGAACAAAAATATGTCATCCATTGTGTTTACCAGAGCATGGGGTGACTTTAACTTTAATTATTCTTTGATCACAGAGAGTGTCAATCTGGCAGGTGAGTAGTAAGTGAGAGAGGCAACCTCATTCTCCTCTCCAAACCTGCCAGCTCAGGCTGTGTCCATATTCATACATTGTCTTTCCTTTGTTTTAATTTGCTTTTAATATTTATTTTGTTTGTAGCAGAGTAGTGGTTGTTACCTTACACAACATTTGCAAGCTGGTCTCTTACAATGCTAAAATGATTTTCATGTTATAGTCAAATAATAGGTTTTTTTGTTTTGTTTTGTTTTTTTAAGTGCATGAGTGAGGGACAAAGCAAAGCAGTGGGAACATCCTAAAATGTTTCCCCCTGCCGTTTGTATGCATGGCTCCTCCTTCCTGTCCAGCGTTGGTTTTTAGCTCAGTTAATAGCTCTGGTAAAACAGAGCTCTTAATCGTTTTTGGATTAAGATAATAAAGCTATAGGGGGTAATTTAAAACTTTACCAGTGCATAACTGCTGATTAACTGCTGTTTTGTACTGTGTAGCACCCCCTTGTGTGGAAAGTTTGCCTTTACAGTGCATGTTTCTGGCTCTTTGTTCAGTCACTGCAAGCCTTTTCATAACCCTATGACTATTTGTGGAACCATCTCTCTTTGCATGTATTTCCAATATATGTTTGTATGGAATGGTGTGAATGCAGAGGTGGAAAGTCATTAAACGCAACGATAACTGAAGTATTATTATGAATTCATAGTAAATGAATACAACAATGTTGGGTTATTTTAAATCAGTTTATGCTCTTTGGGCCTCCTTTTTTAAAGCTATGCCCACCAGAGTTGACTTTGTGAGATCCCGTATTTGAACACCTTTAAACACAACACAATACTATACAACTTAACTTTTGTACTGAAATGAGATATAATCAGTCTTTCCCCCTTTGTGCTTGTGTGTGTGAAAGATTTGTGAATATTTGCGCACCTTCGTGGCTGCCTGGACCAGTGTTAATCTGAATGTTCTAGTGTTAGAGCTGGGTTTTGCCTCTCCTCCCCTCACTGGGTTTACTATTGCAGGACGCCCCTCTGTCTGACTGTACAGACACTATTGATGGCCTTGATGTGTCCGAGGGCTCCTATAGTCCTGCTAAATCTATTAGAAAGGTACTCACTGCTCCAATCACTTTTTTCACACCATTATTCGACCTGTGAGACAGCAGATAGGCAGATATCTGGGACTAATGAGTGATAGTTTAGTGAGAGATTACAGGGGTCTTTGAATGTTGTGACTGGTTTTCTTCAACTGACAATTTTGTTGTTGGTAAGGATACTTCATGTTCAGTACACCCTGCTGACTCTGAACGATGGATATTTTTTCAGACTTTTGTTTTTAACCCAAGAGGAGCAGTGAAAAGTGCTTAGATCCAGTAACATTGAATGAATTTTACTGCATGTATAACAAATTGTGTGATATATAAACAACTGACTTACAGTAATATTCATCTCAAGTTGTGTATTGTAGTGGTCTGTGCTGTGAATTCCCCACACCCCCTATATGTCACAGCTATCTTAACTCATGCACATCCATCCTCTGTGTAAGCAAATGGCACATACTTACAATGGGTGGGCGGGCTATGTGTGCAAGGCCCAGATATGCTTTTATGTGAAATAAAAGGTTATTGTGAGTGCACAAAGGTTATGAATATTTGCTCTGTAACTATTCTGTTACGCTGTTGGCTTGGACTGCTTGAACTGGACTCTTCAGTGCTTTGCTATATCAAAGCTAATTAAGTCTTAAAAGAATACCAAAGGCTTCTCTTTTCTTATGTGTTTTGTTTTGGAGTTTTCCCTCTTTTGTGCAGTTTTTAATGAGGAAACTTCCTAACTTTTACTTCTGCCTTACATTTATGAATTCATGGCTGATAATGCTAATATTGTGTTTCTGCCTTATCTAATATTCACACTTCAGACTACATTTTGTTTGTAAAGAACAACTACAGAAATACATAAATTTCTACATATAAAATGCCATTTATAGTTTACAGTACGTGGATTTTATTTATTTTTTTGATCTGCTGATTGTGCTTTCCCTTCTCCTCCCCTTCTCTGTGTTCTGAAGGGTGAACTGGTGACTGCATCCAAGGCAATCATCGAAAAGGAGTATCAGCCCAAGGTAATCGTCAGCAAGCAGGGGCCCAACCCCTTCACCAAACTCACCGACCAGGAGCTGGAGGAGTACCGCAGGGAGGTGGAGCTTAAACAGAAAGGAGGTGAAGGTGAAGAGCAAAGCAACATGAAATCATTTTAAAAAGTTGCCACCTATAAGTTTTGTCTTAAAGTATCATAAACATGTATTGGAAGTTTGCTTTACCTGTTCGTATCTAAACATTCATAACATAACATAAACTGTATATCAAAGATGGCTGCAATCACCATGTCATTACCCATCAGTTTGTGGGCTGGAGTTTAGTATTTTGTCCGTTGCTAATTATTTTGAATTTCACCCGCAATGTCATTTTCATTATACAGGTACAGTAAAATTTAGACTGGCGTCACTCGTATGTCCATCAAAAAGTAAAAAAAATAAACAAATGGACAATAAATGGAGATCCTGTCTCGGGGGAAAATCTTAAAGAGTTGAGAAATTTGTTTTCTTAGCGATAAAATCAGACTTGATAACTATGCGTCTTAAGGAGGGGAAAAACAGCATTTCACAGCTCCCCTCTTCTATAGTCCCACTTACTTGACCTTCCTCAAGAGATTTGTTATAATTGGGGCAAATCAATAATTTTCCTATTTGTGGTTTACAGAGTAAATAACGTCACAGAAAATATCTGAGCTTTCATGACCTCATAAACATGATTGGGGAAAAAATGTAAACAATAAGACTTGAAGTACGTTTAAAATCAGCTTATTATTTAAAAAAAAATCCTACAGAATAAACTTCATACTTGCCATACTGTGATGTTATCTCTCCACACACACACCCACATTCACACGGATTCACAGTGCAGGGTCGATCCATGAGTAGGGGGGGATCAGCCTCTGCTGTACCCAGCCCGGCGCCTCAAACGGCACAGATGGGTCGAGCCTCACCACCTCCACCGTCTGCAGCTGACTCCTCCAGCTTAGAGAAAGCCCAGCCTACAGCTGCCACACCAGCCTCTGAGCACGGCTCCTCTTCTGTCGGCGGAGCTGAGCCATCTCAGAGCGGAGCAGACTCTGCAGGAACAGTGGCAGACGATGTTTTTTCGACTGCAGACGAGGTTTTTTCAGCCCCAGATTCTCCACATAAGGACTTCCACTGTGCTGTGCTGCGAGCCCTCAGCAAGGAGCCCTCGGTGGTAGATGCAGCTAAGGCAGGTCAGGCTCCATGTACAGCAGATAAAGTGGAGTCTTGCCTAAACTCTGGCCTTCCACTTCCCACCTCCCCTGCTCAGCCCTGGCCCATCTTACTATATACCACTGCACTGGGACACTGGGAATTCCCCGCCTGCTGTGTTCTCTCCTTCTTCTGAGGGTTTGGAGTCTGCTGCAAGTGTTTTACCATGTGCAAGCACCCTCCATACCCACAGTCTAATCTCTGAAGCCTTTGCTTGATTATTTTTTTCCCCACAAATCCCCTCTCTCTCATGTTTTGTCGAAAGGCATCAGAGCGTTGGCAGATCAGATACCTTTCCGCAGTTTGATTGGACGAGGGGCTGAGGAGATAGGATGCTTAGAGTAAAGTTCATTTTTAACATTCAAACCTTCTGGCTTCTTTTTTCCTTTCAGGGTTCTCACTCCTCAAATGCAAAAAATGTTATTTAGTTTTATTTATGTATAAATTTTTGCTCTGTAGAATTAACTCTTGATGAAGCTGCATCTGAGCTCAATCATCCAATCAGAGTATCACCTGTGTGGAGAACAATGGTCATTCTCTTCCTGCTAACTTGTCTTGGATACATCTCTGGTGGTGTCGGCTCTCCCTTCTGTGCATCTGACTAATTTCCATCAAACCTTGATTTGAATCAGGTTCTGGGGATGTTTTTAAGGTTGATTTAGTGGTGTCTGTATCAGTAGGTTTGCAGTGCTTTCTTGATTAAAGCTTACAGCTTTTGTTTATTTTGTTTAGTTTTTTTTTTTTGTGTGTGTGTGTTATCTCCCCTCTCCTTTTGTGTTGCATTATGTGGGTGTTGGCACAGAATGACTCATTGACATAAAAATGTGGCTTTTAACTGTATATTTAGGCAAAAAAACTCCTAAAACAATGATAACTACTGATAACCTTATAATCTGAGGTAATGGCTATTTAAGTGTTTAATGACTACTCGCCTTTCTTCCAGATCCAGGGCAGCTTGTAGAGTCTGAGAACGAGCCCAAAGACCCCAAACCCACATCCACACCACCCAGCACCCCAATCAGAGCAGAGGAAGGTAAGTTAGCCTGCCATACTTGGCTCACTTATTTCCTACCTGGTTCAGCATGGGTTTCTCCGGTTCTGTGGCTGGAAGGTTTGGGTGTTTCTAGGGTCTACAGCGGGAATGCAGAGGCTCCTGCCTATCCACCTGCTTGTCTGTCTCTTGAGTTTGTTGTTGCTGTGGTCTTTAATAATACTACTATAAGTGTTGTGCTTTAATTTCTGTAATAACAGGCCAAGAGGTTTTGTTTATTTCATAAGGAATATTTTCAGGGCTGATAATCTGCTGAAAGTTCAGGAAAGAGTTTGGAAATGCTGATAATAAAAAGAGCCTGATTATCAGCTTTTGGGACAGAGGACAGACTCTTTTATGTATTTTTTTCCTCTTGGTCTTTATTACTATTGGATTACACCCATGTCAGTGGTATCATTCCTAATGATACTGGAACTGACCTCTAAAAACAGGAAGTTATTTTTTTACATTGAGCAATTTCAGTTGAAGTCATCTTAAGGGGTAAACGGGTATCTAGCTTTGATTGCAGGTGTAATCTAATACCAGAAATGTTGTTGCATAACATGTGTCTCTCTGTACAGTATCTCCTGTTCCCCCTTCACTTCCATTCTCCATCTACTTGGGGTCTATGAAGAATGGTTTCCAACCATTCTTTATTTTTGTTAATCTTCTGATATATATAAATATTTTATGTTTTTTTTTAACCTTCATTTTTGATTTCCCTTTTTTAATTTAACACATGCCTGTGGTTTGATCTGCATAGACATTTGTTTCTACTTGTGCTTTTTTCTTTTTTTGTGGCTGCGATTACAATCAGGAGATGGAAATTCAAAAGAGTACCTGTTACCATAGTAAGTATGTACTGTTCCACCTCCTCCACACCTTCATAATTAACCCGTCACCCTCCACGCCTGTGTGTGAGCATCGACCCTGTTTTTTTCCCTTTCCTGCTCTTTGCATGGCTTCAGTAGCAGAGCAGTGTTCTGTGATCTAAACTAACCCCTTTTTGTCGGGGTGTGTGACTGATCAGACAGTTTAGACTCCTCTGAATCTCTTTCTCAGGGGTTGATGGGTTATTTCAGAGCTCCTCACTCATAATTAGTGTTTCAAGTTCATGCCAAGAAAAATGAATGAATGAAAAAAGAATGACATTCACAAAAAAAATTGCAAGATCCTTGATTCTAGTGGAGTAAGTGGAGGATGTTCCTGAAGTAAACCTCACACCGTACTTTCACTGTCACATTAACCTCTTTTCTTCCTGTCGACTATTCGCTATCAAACCTCTCTTGCACATTAGCACATTTCTGTAACTGTTATATGACACTGTATGTTTCTGTTCTGGGGGAAAAAACTCAGGTAATGTTTTGAAAATATCTTTTGAATGTCGTTTGTCTTCCAGACGAGTCCTTTACCAGGTACACGAGTGCTTTATTTCTCTTGTGGCTTTCTGAGCAAACTTGCTGTTGGTTTAGCTGGTTGAAGCCAAAAGCTTGGCTGTGTGGTGGTGCTTGGTCTCCATTTTTATCTGTCTGTGTTGTTCGGCCTTATCTGTATACTGACAGACATGAAGATATGCGAAAACCGAAATGCGCTGCTGTTTTCTCGAGTCTTGTTTTGCAGTAGTCACTGTTGCATGCAAACGGTTTTTAAAAAATAATGAAAATCCAGTTGTCATATCGCTGACTCCAAAGTGCGAGCTTGCAGCAATACTTTTAGGATGCTGTTTGTGCCACTGACCCTTGAAGCAGAACTTTTATGATGCAGCACTTTTTTTTTCTTTTCTTATCTTATCTTTTTCTTGTTTTGCTGGGAGTGTTTTTTTTAGTTTGTTTGTTTGGTTTTTTAAAAGACGAGAATTAGTTCAGGTCACTAGAAAAACCTTGCAAAGTCAGTACTGACTTGGAGTTTTAAGGCACTCTCATAAACAAGGTCTTGATGCATTCTCAATCATCCAGGAAAATAAATCTCCAAAAGTTGATTCTGTTCATCTGGACGTAGCATTTTCTGGGAGAAACGTTTCGTCACTCATCCAAGTGACAAGAAGTCACTTGGATGAGTGTGTGAGGATGAGTACGTCCAGATGAACAGAATCAACTTTTGGAGTCTCATAAACAAGCTTCCTATTGGCAAAAAAAACCCCTCACATAAGCCTCTCATGATGCTTATATGGACAAGTTTAGTATTTAGAAATTAAACGGGATCTTTGCCAACAAGTATGCAAACATCTTATTCCCTTCCCAGCAGCTTGATTAATACTGTACATACTGGTGGCTCCTGTTGATGCTTACTACTTTTTGAGAGCTGATGCAGTGTTGAATTAATTTCCCTTCCCCTGAAAAATACACTAAAATACACTTTAAAAAAAATTTAATCTTTGCGTTGTGGACGTTTCTCTGATTTATGCGTGCTCTGTTGTATTTCATTTTGTTTTGTTTGTACACAGGGTACAAATGAACAAGGGAACTGCCCTCATTAAGATTTCCCTGTTTAAATGAAGGTAAAAGAAAGAATGCAGAGTGCTCGCTCAGGCCTGTCAAAGTGATGGAAATGAAAGTAAACGGAGGGAGAAGAATTCCCAATGAGAGCTGTGTTCAGTGCATCTTGGTTGAGGTTTTGCTCTGTAAAAAGCTACAAAGTTGAAGTAGTGGATTATTAGTATTTTTTTTTCTTTAAATGTAGTGTGAGTATTGCCTGCGCAAGTGTTAGACTTGTGGTCACTGAAGCTTTCTTAGACTAAAGAACCTTAAGTCAGTGTTTGGGATGGTTTTATTATGTCACATAAATAAATGACTGTGTGGACTGCAGAGAAAGGTGGATGCATCTAAAATAGAAAATCGCATGGATTTTGCAGCTTACCCAGTTGTAGTAATGCCGCTCAGCAGTGCAGCTCCATTAGTTTGTCCCCTGAGACCACTAACTCTCTCCATCTGCCCCTCCACCAGAGTCCTTGCCAGAACAAACCTTTAAGGATGAGAGTGACGCAGCCACCCTGAGACAGACCCTTCCAGATTTAACACCCGATGACCCTTCAGATGCTCCAGCGCTTCCTGCCGAAGACTCCACCCCCGCCACTGCCGACACAGCCGAGGGGGAGGAAGCCGCTGACGCCGGCGACCAGGAGGGTGACGAGTCTCCCAGCAAGTCCCCCTCCAAAAAGAAAAAGAAGTTTCGCACTCCTTCCTTCCTAAAGAAAAACAAAAAAAAGTCTGAGTCCTAGATTGAAGAATGTTGGATCGGTCCTCACTGCTGGCTCCTGTCTCTTTTTTTCTTTCTTCTTTTTTTTGTCTCTGCTTTTTGTCTGATATCATTACACCGTCAAGTTTCAGGCAGGCCACAGTTACACGCCATTACTTTTCTAAAAAATATATAATTTGCCGCTGGCTTATTAACCTATTTTCCCTTGTGTGTGCCAATTTTGTATACAATGTAAAAAATGAAATGCATAAGGTTTTTAATTAGTAGCGGCTTTTAGTTGCGAGTGAGTGTTGCATTTTGTCTCGTCCACTCCATCTGGCCTTTTATGCATGTCTCTTACTACAGGCCCACATACGTAATGTGAGGTTGTTTTTTTTTTTTTTTTTTAGATTGCTACTAAACCACTGTAACCACTAGAATGTATTGGGATTGTATCGAAATATATAAGTGTCTTTCAGCAAAAGCAAAACAAGAAAACATTGAATGCAGACAGAGAAGCTCATACCCTCTCATTTAATTGGTTTGAAACTCTGACAGTGTGAACTACAAATTGCACAGCACTAATCGCATCCCTGAAGCCGTGCGTCCATGTAATTGCATGTTGGCAGGGGAAGAGAGCGACACTTCAGTAGAGGATGTGCTCGTGAAAAAAATTGTCCATATTTCTTTTTTTTATTATTTAAACCAATCAGTGCATTCGATATTAAACACACCTGGATGTTGGTTTTGCTTCTGTTTTTAAACACTCTAAATACCCACCTGGTTAGGTAGTTGTAAAGTGCTTTCTCTCAATTTTGATTTCTACTGATTTGTATTTTTATTTTATTTTTTTTCAAGTGGAATTTTATTCGAATATTTCACAGACAAGCACCATTAAAATATCCATCTGAGGTGCTTGCAAATCTGCAGATGGTGTTTTTTCTGAAGCTTTAGTGTGAGTATAGTTCACAGCGGTGTGTGAGTCAGGAAATGTGGGCAGGCATTGCGCTTAATGATTATTCTAAGGGTTGATGTAATGTATTTGCTACTGGCATAAGTATGAAGGAATGTGTAAAAATAAATCTCAGTTTGTGGTTTCCATATTTTTTTCTTCCTAAGCTTGGCTTTAATTTTTAGTTATTATTATTATTATTTTTTTTTTGCTTTTTGCATTTACCTCTGTATAAAGTCTCAATACTACATAATGTGCAAAATTCCAAACTTTATTCTGCATAAACTGTCTTATTTCACTCCCAGAATAGATTGAGCCATGATTACTTCCTGTGAGCACACTGTGAGCCTCCCTTTTTTTCTTTTTCTCTTTCCTTTTTTTAATGAACTCAGACAACACTTTGAAATAGTCAGTCATAGATGCAGTTGTTACAGAACTTATGAATGGCTTTTATGAAGCCTGTCTGGACCTCTTCGTGTAAAACGTCACGCTGCTCAAACCTACTTTGTCCCTGAATACCTTCACCTGTTTCCAGTTGCACAAAACAAAAAGTTCACTGGAGACGCGCTTCCATTCTTGTCAACCTGATGTAATCTGAAGATTGGAAGTGAGTTGCGCTTGAGGTTGCAGGGCATTAATATCAAGGCCTATTCCATGCTTTGCTCGACTTGTTTCTCCATCTTGTTTTAACCCACGAGGAGCCAAAAGGCATCACAGGTGCTTTACTTACACTGCTGAACGTATAAGCTGAGAACTCCTGAAGGACTGCATGACAAGAGTGCATCACTATAACTACCCCCTTTAGATATGGCACACTAATTTTAGTGTCCGATAACAACAAAGCCCCCTGTAGTCCTTTGAGTGTACCATATTCTTTTGTTTTTTGTTTTTTTGTTTTTTATAAATTGCTTAATTTTGCTGATTTGTATCCTCAGTCTGAACTGCTTATAGTTTAAATATCTCATCATCATAACATCCACACACTTAACACTTCACTGCTTATTTGTCATGGTTATTTGCCTCCTTTCTACAACCATGAATAAAAACACTACCATTAAAATCACTTTTGTGTTATAGTGGTCATTTACAGGGAATTTCATGGTAGATGATGTAGAAGTCACCTGCAAGGAACTCGACAACCCTTTTTTAAGTATGCAGTAATAAACTGGGTTTGTCAAGGTAAGTCAGAAGAAATATAGTTTCTCTTTTGCTGCCACCCATTTAAGACTTTCTCGTAGTATTTTCTTAGAAGTGGTCTTCAGCAGTAGTCCAGACTTTTTAGATAGTGTTAGTTTTCTGAAAGCCTGCTGAGAGAGGTCATATTAAGACAGGCACTATTGCTTGTTTATGTTTTCTCCGTTTGGGAAACAGAATTATCTCCAGTTTGCTGAAACAGCCGATCTGTCTCTGACCGTGGTGCTGAAGTTGCATTTAAGAATTAGAATTTTACTAAATTCTCGCTCTGTTCTTAAACTCCTTCTTTTGTAGATGTGCCATAAACGCACAATAAAAACACCATTTGTTATAGTTCCCACTGCAGGAGGGGTCTTTTAGGACCTCATTTTGGCAGAATGACACATGTAGAGACAAACGGCCAAAGTTCACAGAGCGAAAACACTACCAGCCTCACTATTGCAGCTAGCGATCATAACCAGCTTCGCCTATCACCAAGAGAAGATAATCTTTCGTTTCTTTACAGGTGAGTTGAAGGACAGGGCAAAGCTTCATAACCACGCCTCCAGAAGAAACACTTATGTTATTGGAGGAAGTATGGCCTGATTTATCCAGTGAATGATGGTCTTTCATAACATCGTGGCAACCGCTAGGTACTGTCCACTGTTTGCCTTTCAAGCACTTTAGATGCTTTTATGGTTTTAAAACCTTAATCTGATTGAAGTAACTATCAAAGCTGAATACTAACAATTATTGCCATAAACTTGATTTATGAGTGTGTGTTAAGGACACACTTAAGCATGACACAGCATAAACTTTGTGTGTGCTGTTGATATTTTGTAACTATTCCATTCTCTTGGGACACAATAAAATGCTGTAGATTTATGTTTTTTATTACAGATTAGGATTACCAACAAATGCCAAGCCCATAAATAACTGACCAAATGAACGTGCCTTAGAGACTAAAGTTTTTCACTTTCTAGAGACTGGATTTTTCTATCGTACAATATTCGCCATTTGAAACTAGATCTTAACCCTTCAACATATCATGTAACAGAATGATTGCCATATTGTTGTTGCTGAAATGTAAATGTGCTACTGCAAGTATGTTACACATGTTTCTTTATGAGTGTAATTGTTGTTGTTTTTTTAGTTTTTTTGTTAGTTGCCTAGTTTCCTCGTATTTTTAAGGAGATATTTTTTAAAAATAATCCAAACCAAGCTAACTTTATTTATAAAGTGCTTTAAAACACCAAGTGCTGACTAAATGCAAACATAACATATTAAAAGTAATATATTTAAAAATATATATTGCAGGGGATGCTGCACAGTGATAAACTGATAAAATGACATCCCAACATCTCAAAAGTTGGGATGGGAGAGAGGCTATGTTCATTTGCTAATTATAGACTACTAACTATTAGGGGTGGGGGAAAAAATCGATACTGTGTAGTATCGTGATATTTTGTTTGCTAATAATGTATTGATACAGGGACAGCAGAAATCGATATTTTGTTACAAAAAGTTTTTTGTGCTCTGACTTCAGAGCATGTCGATCCTTTTTTCTGAGCAAGAATCCTGACATTCCTTCACTGTCCAAATCTGTTTAACTTTTTTATGGCAGCAATAAACATGACAGTTTACTTATTTTAATTTAAGACATGTTTTATTTTAATTAAGTTTAAAACTTTTTTATTTAATGTAAAATTATATTTGGTTTTAATTTACTTTCAAATTCTTCAGTTGCTGAATGGGCTGCATAGTTTTCATAAATTGCATAGTTCAGAATAGCTATAATTGTACCAGATGGTTGCGTTCAGTTAAGTTGGACTAAACTGTAATACAAACCGTTCAGTTTGTCAACAATAAAATTGAAATGAGAGAAAGACTGAGTGTGAGACTTTGATATTAGATAAAATGAATATTGATAAAGTTTACCTTTATGTACAGAATCTGAATATCGCAAAATATTTTTAAAAATTGCAATAATATTGTATCGTGCGTTAAGTATTGTGATAATATCGTATCGTGGGATGTATGGTGATTCCCACCTCTACTAACTATGGGTTTTGCTAAGTCATGGCTAAGTCATGACTTACATAATGCATTGAATATGCACAATAATCTTTAGTTAAATTCTAACCACACAACCATGTCCATGCACAGTGTGCATGATAATGGGGTGATTTTTAACAGCCCGCTAAGCAGATTTTAGGCTACACTACTTCTATTGAATGATAGATGGTTTATGGCTTTGGGTCCTGCATGAAACACACGTACACATGTACACACACACACACAAAGTAAAGGGGGTTGAGTCTCTGTGACAATGCACAACACTCCCTCATCCTCTGGTTTATAAGGGTGCTACTGCTGTCAAACTTTGAACACTTGGCCCCAACCTGTGGAGGGAACCAAGGTAAGACCACAGAGGCAGGCTGTTTAGCTGCTCAGCTCAAAAATATTACTACTTATACCTTACAGTGTGGAGGAGAGTACTCTTGCGTGAAGCCTAATTGCTTGATGGGTGCATCTGCAAAGATTAGGCTAAGACTGTTGAACACTGTCTTCAATATCCAACTTTAGGTTTATTGTAGTCTCTCATTCTCATTCTTTACTGTAGGCAATTACATTTTGTCTCAGTTTTGCAAAGCCTTTGCAGAGACTTCAAGGTTGATGCAATGAAAATGTGAAATGTTAAACTTCTTATCCCTTCCTGGGTTTTAATGATTATTGGCCTTTATAGTGTTTTGCTCATGTTCATTTTTGTGTGTGCTAGATGGGGAGGAGACGCTTCTCTGGCTTGGGGGTGACCCTAATGGATCTGTTCATGCCGATGGCCGCGACTGCAATCACCTTTTTAGTTCTGTCTGCCACCACAGTATCTGCGGGTAGGTGGACCACCGAGGCATGTCACGTAACTTTAAATGATACCTCCTTTGAATCGAGTCCTTCATCCTGACTGCAGGCAGACAATATGCCCATAGGATAAATATCTATATACCACAAGTGCATATTTTTTTTTAAAATCCCTGTGATGTGTCTTTTAGTGTAGGTAGTTCTGTTTGCACGTTTGTGCCTTCTTTTATTATTGTTTTCTTATATATCTCTAATTTGCTCTTTGTTTCTTCTTTACCCTTAAAATATTACATTACTTCCTTCTTTGCGTGTTTGATCATGATTATATTTCCCAATGCAGAGAATAATCTGCATATCAATTTACACTAGCAAAATTGCAGCATTTACATTTTATAATATTGATTTGATTGCTTGGCTTCAAGGAGATATTTAAATTTTTTTGTTGTTGCCAGGAACAACTAAAGCATTTGTCCCTACCTGTCCCAACATTCCTCTTGGCGAGAGAGTAGACTGCTTCCCTGATCCCGGAGCTTCCCAGGTATAAGTCACCATAGTTTCCTAGAGTACAAAGTAATGTGTGAACAGAATATATACTAACGTAATTTTTTTCTTGCACTGCTTATAATGTCTATTTAAACATTTCCAGTGGTGACAAAAAGCAGTAGTAATACTAATCACAGCATTAGTGACATTAATGCGGCTAATGATAAAGACAACAACAATGCCCTGAACAGGCAAAATGTGAGGCGCGTGGATGCTGTTGGAGCCCACGGGATGAGAGTAACGTTCCCTGGTGTTTCTTCCCAACCAACCATGGATACACCGTGGAATCGCAGGATTCATCAAGCCCTTACGGTAAAACACATTCTCCTCTTAATCTGTCCTGTTTTGGGACTCATGTACTCACTAACAGAGGAAAATTAAGTGGCCTTCTAGTTAACTGCCTCTTGTTCCTTCAACTTATCTACTTTTCTACCTTCAACTTATCTTCAACTTTTTCACATAATTTTTCTTTTCCTTTTTCACTTTTTTAACTTTGCCTTTGGCAAAGTTTTTGGTATAAATGTGGCACTATTGACAGGTTTTTCTTTTTTCTACCCTCATGTGAAATGCTGGGTATTTCATGCATTTTCCATCCATGAGCATAGTCAGATATGCATTATGACATGAGTTTAACTGTCACATAAAAAGGAACTAATTTCTTTTTTACTACATGTAAGTTAAAATGTCATCAAACATGTTGACATATTAGCGCTGACAACATACTCGATAAGCTCTGCACCCTTTTATCACTGAATGACTAAAGTATATTGTTTAAACAGATTCCCATTTTAATTCACCTGACAATTTTAATGTGATACTACAGCTGTGGAATGAGACAGGAATGCTTGCTTATAGTGAATCATTAGATCGTTAGGTTTATGTCTCTAATGTTACAATTTAAGTGCACTGGGACACTGAGACGACTGTTAAATGGAAGTATGTGAATGTAACTGAATCAAATTGAACTGCTGCTAGTTGTCTGATACCGATGTATCCAATTGATTTCTATAGTATGTGGATATGGTGTATTATGTGGATGATATATTAACCTTCTTACCATCTTATTGTCTTCTGTTTAATTTTGCAGTTCTTAAAGCAAACCTGATAAGAATGGACTCTCCGTCTTTATTCAGCGGGGAGATAAAACAACTGGCGCTTGAGGCGGAAATGCAGACAAACAATCGTCTCCGATTTAAGGTGAACACTGACACCGTCAAATCTGCAGCTTACAGATATATTTAATGGTCAAAGGATTTGGATTAATGAAAGGATGTTTAATGCAAAAATAGCAATATACATGAGAAATTGTTACTGACTGTGAGATGAGGCCTGACTCCTTTCCTCTCCCTCAGATCTACGATCCCAACAGTAACAGATTCGAGGTCCCCCATGAACACATCAGCAGTCTTCCAAGTAACCCATCCATTCCCATCAGCAGCACACTGCAGGTCACACAGAAACCCTTTGGCCTTACTGTGCGCAGGAAGGAGAACCAGAAAGTTGTGTAAGCAATCACTCTGAGTAGGTGCCGTGAGCATTTGTTGTGATGGATGGAAAATAGGGTTGTGTATGTACATATGCCTGCACAAATAAAGACGGACGAGGATATATTTGTTAAAAAATTTATTGCAATGGAGGCTTGTTGAAATGATAACTTATCAGAATTCTGTCGCTTTAGACAACAGAGGATAGATACTAATAGATTATCAATGATTCTGTGCATCATTTGAAATCATTGTGTAAGAACTTCTGTAAGATAATACCCATGCAACACGTGATTACTTTGATGGTGATACAAGTCATGCTTGGCTGGCCCTAGCTGACACCGCATTGATCAAGTACTCCTCAGATAAGATAAATACAGATAACAGAAGAATGGAACTGGAAACGTCAGCCGTGTATGGCTTCTTTTGAAGACTAGACAAATGCTACCCAGAGGCCTTATTAGAGATTAATGGCCTGGCCTGTCTCTGTGTGTTTGTCCTTCTTTTTGTTTAATTTGCTCTAAAAACCCATCTCCCAGAGTACTTATGTTTACTTCTAGTTCCATTTCACTCTAATTCTTTTACTTACTTCACTCAAACATGAAGTCATAATATGAGTAATCATTAATCCTGAAGTTAATCATTAAGGAAAATATCTTTGGTATCAAGTGAAAGCATACCAACCAAGAACATTGCTTTTGAGAGATCCCATTAAATTTAATGTAATCAAATTACTTAAAGTCAGCATTTGGGCAAAAATAGATATTTTTCAGTGTTCTTTGTTTCACTCTTACCTGCTCTCCCTTTTCCCACATCCCAGTGTATCAGTCTGTCTTTACACTTCCCAGTGATCATTTAGTCCTTTGTTTCCTCATTACGTTCAGGTTCGACACCACAATCGCTCCACTGGTGTTTGAAGATCAGTACATACAGCTGTCTGCTAGACTTCCATCACATAATATTTACGGCCTCGGGGAGCACGTCCACAGGCAGTATCGCCATGACACCAACTGGAAAACCTGGCCAATTTTCACCAGAGATGCTTTCCCTAATGGGGTGAGGACAGCATGCACATGTTGCATGTGCTTCTTACAAGTCTGTTTGCCTTCTCATAGGGCCTATAATTGAATGCCGTGTAAGCAGATTATTCTGTGTAGTCACCCCCTCAGTTTCAGTAAGTGTCCCACATGCCTCTATTGTATACTCATTTGTCCCCCTGTGGCTTCTCTGCAGGGAACACACAACCTCTACGGACACTATCCCTTCTTCCTCTGTCTGGAAGATGAGAGTGGAAAGTCATTCGGGGTCTTTCTCTTGAACAGCAATGCTATGGGTAAAGACATATTCACACAAATGCCTTTATTTTTAAATCACAACATTAACTTATATTGCTATGATTAAGCTACTTTTTTCTGTTTGTTTCCAGATGTGACACTGCAGCCTGCCCCAGCTGTGACCTACAGGACTATTGGAGGGCTTCTTGACTTCTACATTGTCTTTGGTGACACACCGGAACAAGTGGTGCAGGAGTTCCTCGAGGTGATTTTTCTAAATGCAAAACATGTGGCGTGAGGTTTCTTGTTAATATTGTTGTGTGGTTCACTAATTACATTAAAAACACTTCTAATTATGCCGTTCAGCTCACTGGCAGGCCCGTCATGCCTCCCTACTGGTCACTGGGATTCCAGCTTTCTCGGTGGAACTACACCAACCTCGACATAGTCAAGGAAACAGTGGAGAGAAACCGTGCCGTGGGCCTCCCATATGTAAGATTCAGTCTGTTTGAGTTTTAAAATTCCTTTTATACATCCGACTCTCATTTGAGAATTGAAAATTGCATGGACATAGCATATCAATGCAGTGTTTTTTCCATCCCATGCAGGATGTCCAATACACAGACATAGACTATATGGAGAATAAAAAAGATTTCACCTATGACAAGCTTAACTACACTGAACTTCCTCGGTTTGCTGACTATCTCCATGACAGGGGGCAGAAATACATCCTTATCCTGGTAAGAAGGACTTTGTGGCCATATTGGGTGTATTTATGTAACCTAGAAAAATAAGAAGAAATCATACAGAGCTTCAAATCAAAAACAGACATCAAAGTGTTTAAATCATTACTTCTAGCGCACAGTAACATCTGCTACATCAGCAACACCAAAGAGGAAATGAAAATGACGGCAGTTGTGGAATTTTTATGAATTTATTGATTTGATTTGAGCATATATTCTTATGACTGTATCATTTGTCCCCAGGATCCCGCAATAGCCACCAGCAAGAGGGTTGGAGATGCTCCATATGAGTCTTATGACCGTGGGACTGCGAAGAATGCTTGGGTCACTGAATCAGATGGGAAGACTCCTCTGATAGGAGAGGTGAGCTACATTAGTGTACAAGCCTGATATTCTGATGCATCAAGCCTATTTGTTTAGCAGCACCTGTCTGCTACTTACTCTGTTAATGATATCAAATACCAAAGGTACCACTCCTTTTATGTACTTAATCTTTTTTTTTTTTTACTATATATTTACTATATGTTACAATATATTTTTACTATATACTATTATGTCTTTTTTGTTTTCGTTTTCGTTGTTTTTTTGGTTTTTACCTGGAAGACCAGTAAAACTAGACTATTACAGTACCATCATATGATATTGTTGTTATTGTGACACAAAGTTACAAATTTAGTAGAAAAATACATGCTGTATACACCCTGTGTTCATCCACCTGCATCCGCTTGTCTGGATCAAATGTATTTGTGTTACTTTGTGGTTTATGAATGCACACATATGTGTGGTTTGTGCTTTATTTGCATATGTTGTTGTCTTGTCTATAAAAACAAAGGTGTCTGCTACGGGCCCTCTGCTGTTGCTGCCTTTGTAATGAGGGAGATACATAAACAGACCTGGTATTTATTCTGCTTTTACAACCAAGCAATAATTGCTTGGAAAGAACAAGATAAAAGCCTTTCCTGGTGGCACAACAATGTTGGCGTGCGTTAGAACATCATAGCAGGACCTCATTCAAACATTTCTGAACATTTCTGCTTAGTTAAAAAAGATGAGCGTAAACAGAGCATTTAAGGAAAAGGTTATAAATGTAGGCAAGGACAGGTGCAGAGAAAGGGTAGGTGCAGATAGATGGACACAAACAACAGATTAGAAGAAAATCTACAGGGAAACAGATCGACGATCGCACTGAGTGTATGGTGACATACACAGGAAGCAAGACATAATGAGGGAGAGGAGACAAAGTAGATAGATGAATAAAGGATAGATAAGATGGAAGGTAGAAAGAGACTTCAGAAAGGCAGTAGGCACAGGGTCTGATAGAGACATGTACATAAAAGACCATAAAAAGGTAATAATAAAGTGACATATGGAGTTACAGCTGCTGACATTTTATTTACACTCCTGTCATTATAAGTACGCAGCTGGAGATGATAACATCTAGTCTTGAAGGAAAAAAGATGGCATCTGCAAAGAACTACCAGTAAACTTTGACCTTGAATTTCTGACCATCTGCTAAAAACATCTTCCTATCATCCTAACATGCACACACCAAACCTCCACTCTTCTCAGTGGATGAGTCATTTTTCTCAATGTGCATCACTAACGTTGACTTCAAACAGTCATGTCTACAGATTCTTATTGCATTATTGATTCTCTCCTGTTGCTCGTCTCATTTGTCTCTTTAGCGCCTTTCTCCTTTACCTTCTCTCCCTTTTCTGTATCGCATCATCATCTCTGTTCTCTGTTATTCCCACGCCCCTAACTGTTCCTCCAGCATCTTCATAGGAACACTGATTTCTCACTCAGAGCTCATAATTTTGGCTGTTCATGCCATCTCATGTTGTCTGCATATATGTTATTGTGTAAACTAATCTCTTGCTTTATTAAACTCATGTTAAAAAAGCTGTTAAAGGTTTCTCCCAAACCTGGAAGGTCAGGTGTATAAACAAAACACTGGAATATGAGTTATGCCTCAAAGTTTTAGGGTTTTTTTGGTAAACATCATGTCACATTCTCTCCCTTCAAGGTGTGGCCAGGGGAGACCGTATTTCCAGACTACACCAACCCCAACTGCATCGATTGGTGGGTGGATGAGTACGAGCGGTTCTCCAAGGAGGTCAAACACGACGCACTTTGGATTGTAAGTCAGTTGTAAATACTAGTACTACTACTAGCTGCTAGTCAAATTGTGGGCTGGACATCAGCACCGATAAAGAAGCACCGAATAAATTTTACTCTTTAATTTCTTGTATATTTACAAGAAAATATTCTTATATGCATTTGCAGGACATGAATGAGATTGCTAATTTCAAGCAAGGATCATCGAAGGGCTGTGCTGTTAACAAACTCAACTACCCTCCCTACATTCCAAGTAAGAGACATTGTTTTCTATGTTCTGGTAAGCCATGATAATGCTACATATTTCATGAAATAGGATGTATCAGTGCAGCTGAACGTCCAACAATAGCAAACATAGTAAGTTCATCAGGCATAGTGGATCCCCTGTGAAGAATTCTGAAAATGAATCTTCTGCCATGTCTTTTGTTCTGACCATTTCCCAGACAGGAAGATCATAACTATGAAAAGCAGGTTCCCCTGATGCCACCCTTTTTATGCTCTCGTTCCACTTCCTATTAAAGTATACAGTACATCAATGCCTATCTCATTCTTTCACTCTCCTCCTTTTCTGCATCCTGTATTCCCTCTGTGCTTCTTCAACTTTCCCCTTATCTGTTCTCTCCCACAGAAATTTTGGATGACCTCATGTACAGTAAGACTCTGTGTATGGATGCCAAGCAAACCTGGGGCGACCACTATGATGTCCACAGTCTGTATGGCTACTCTATGGTCCTGGCTACTAAGAAGTGAGTACACAAGCAGTGTAACATACATAATCTTCAAAATCAAGTGATGTAGAAGCAGAAGTTACTGACCCATGGCCCTCAACACGAGTTTAATGATCATTTATGTACACAAACCTAGAAAGGAGCACTGGTATGAGAATGTGGTAGGGGCTGGCAAACAGTTAAAGAGTGATTTGTACAAACTGCCTGAAATTCATGAAAACAGCTAGTTGACTGCACAGATGCTTAAAATAAACACCTGACCTGTAAACACATCTGTTTAGTTTATTCCTAATGCCAGACACATTGCATTAGCAGGCTTCATGCTACCTTTTTTTTTAGCGCTAACCTTAGCATAACATTAGCATAACTAATGGAACCTTAGCATAAATCCTGCTAATGCTAATGCGAATGATAAATTAAATATGTTACATACTGTGCAATTTGCTAAACTGGCTAAATTTCAAAGTAACTAAACCAAAGACAACCAAGAAAGAGTGTTTTTAGATTAGGGGAGACTTACAAAAACACATCTGATATTTCATTTAAGGACAAGCTAAAAAGCATAACATGAGTAAGTTATAGCAACACACAAATGAATTTTGTTTACTTTACATCTCCTAATTCTCATTTCTCTAAAAGTACAGTATTACCCCTCATATCCACTTTTGATACCTGTTTCTCTGTTACTTGTGCATTCTTGTTTTTTTGTCCCCCTGTCCTTTTGTACCTTAGTGATCCGGCATCATCTGGTTGTCTCCTTTCTTTCTTCTCTCCATCCCACAGAGCTATGGACCGTGTGTTTGGAGAAAACCGCTCCATGATGCTGACCCGCTCTTCCTTTCCAGGTGTGGGAAAATATTCAGGTCACTGGCTAGGCGACAATGCTGCCACCTGGAATGACATGAAATGGGCTATCCCTGGCATGCTGGAGTTTGGGCTCTTTGGGATACCCTATGTGAGTAGCAAACCTTCAGAAAAGGGCACATGTTAAATGTTAGCTGACCAAAAAGCTTTGAATATAAGCAAAAGAAAGATGTTTTTTTTTTTCACTTTAGCAACATATAAAAGTATGATAATAACATTAACCATTATCACACACATATGACATGTGCAGATGCATAGAATAGGTAAAGAAAAAAAATAAAACAGAGGGTTTCACAAACTATTTTCACTGACACAGATATGCCTAGTGCACAGATCTCAAACAACAGTAGAAAACCAGTGAGTCAGATGTACACACACACACTTCCCCAGCTGTGCACATCAGACATTTGTATATATATGCAGGGACTCCTCTTGGGACTGTATCACTGCAGCCTGCCTTTTAGGTTTCTCAGAAGACACATATAGAACACAGGGCAAAAGGGATTTGGATCAATTCCCTCCCATTGAGCCTGCTGTAAAATGTGACCAATAAGTAAATAATAGAAAGCAAACAGTCTCTGCAGAGTGGCCTTTGAATGCAGTCTCTTTTTTGGACTCAATTGTGCAATTATTGTAAATAAAGATTACAGCCCACAGCTACTGCCAGTAAATCGCAAGTAGACTGAGCCAAGATCAAGAGAGACATTTCAAAAGACAAATAAGGGGCTAAGTTATCACATTGGTGCCATTTTTGCTACTATAATCTAGAAATATTTCATTATCAAATCTGTCTAAAATCCTTGACATTCCCTGTTCTCGGAGTTTGTCAAATATTATTCGACTTTCATTTTTCCAATACAACAAGATACACTTAAATTAGCTGGTTTTGGCTAAATGTCGACGTAAATGTGTTTCAGATCGGAGCCGACATCTGTGGTTTCTTTGACGACTCTCCTGAAGAGTTGTGCCGTCGCTGGATGCAGGTCGGCGCTTTCTATCCCTTCAGTCGGAACCACAACGCTGTGGGCTACAAGGTACTCTAAAGGCAGCTTTTTCTGTCACAAGTCTTATATCAGATGTCACTTTTTGCCTGTTTGGTCTAAAGTGCTGCAGGGTATACACTTCATCTCATTTCATAACACTTTATAGGTGCTGTAGAGCCCAAACAGTTAAAAGCTTTGCATAGCTGGGGAGAGACAGCTGAAGTGTGACCTTTGCTTTGCCGTACTCATGGCACTCATCACATCCCATACAGCTAGTTCCAACACATACACAGATGCACAAACGAGTTATGGGATTAAAAGATCACCCAGATCTGATTAAGGACTGCAGCCTGCCCTCACTACTGTCACTGAACTACCATCACACATAATTTGTTTTCATTAACTAGCTGTCTTTACAAACTTTACCTCTGGATCACTCAAATGTAAAAAGTAATTAAAAAGCGTAATGTAAAAGTAATTTTGTGATTATTCATTATGAACAGGCCTAATGTGTATTTGTTTGCACTACCTCACTCATCCTTTTGACTGCTTTATTGCCACTCGATTCTTCTAATTCTCTAGTCCTTCTAAAATCCTCTAGTTTTTTACTTCCCCCACCCCTTTGCTGTTTGATCACTTTTCCATTAGTTTATCAGTACCCCCCCCCCCCCCCCCCCCCATAAATCTTTATTTTCTTTTTCCCATTACCTGTTCCTTATTAGCCCCATCCCTTTAATCCTTCTTTCTGTCTCCAGCCTCAGGATCCAGCTTCATATGGCGCTGACTCAGTACTGGTGGCGAGTTCTAAACATTACCTGACGATACGTTACACACTTCTGCCTTACCTCTACACAATGTTCTACAAAGCCCACACCACGGGGGAGACTGTTGTACGTCCCGTCATGCATGAGTAAGTCACTCAGCATATTGTCTTAAATCAATTTAGTACCAAATAACAAAACAAAAGAAAAAATAACGATAATAATGAGATAAAAGTGATTGTGACATAGAAGTGAAAAAAATGATTGGAGATTACTCCAATGATTCAATCATTGTAAAACATGATGGAAAACTGGCACGATTAGCCGATGTAAGGACAGCTAAGCTATGAGGCCTAAACTGAAAAACACAGACAAATTAAAAAGAAGGTATCATCAGCAAATAAAGACACAGAAACAGTAACAATATATAAACAATATAAAGCATTTTTTTTTTAAATTTGGCATTAAACAATGGAACATTAAACATATAGACCTTAATCTAAAATATATTTTAGTTAGTCACTTGTATCCTTCCTCGTTGTAGATTCTACTCTGATAGTGAAACCTGGACAGTGGATCGCCAGTTCCTTTGGGGAAAACACCTGCTCATCACACCTGTACTGGATCCTGTAAGTGAACACACACAAACACACTCCCCTACTCATCTGTTTTCTTCTTTTCCTTCTTGCTCTTTCTGTATTTAGATATATAAAATTGTGAAAATGGCTAAAGATGCCTTTTGCTCTTGTGTTGTTCAGGGCGTAGACATGGTGTGGGGATATGTACCAGATGCTCTGTGGTATGACTATGAGTCGGTAAGAACATGTTCTGGTTGATTAAAATGTTTTCTATAAAGCACGACTATTTCCTCTAGTGTGATTGTCTTGATAGATCTATAGAAAAAATGCAGTTGTATAATTAATTCAATTTGGACACTACACTACTTTCAGGTCAAATTCTTGCTGTTTTCAGGAAGTTGTCCAAGCTAAGTGCACCTTCAAAAGTCTAACTGTTTTTAGGTACGATTCCCATAAATCAGACAGTAAAGTATGAGCAGCTGTTAAAATGTAGCAAACCCAGTTATCGAGTTAAAATAATATCTTCGATATGATCTGAACAAAAAACAACTGCCTTAAAAATCCCATTGAGCTGAATTAGCACAATAGGTATATAAGAAAATAGATTAAAAAAAGAAAGAGATCAGATAGATGGAGCATCATGTTACACTGTGACAAAAACATGTTTCACATGAAAGTTCTTTGTTTGAGATCGTGAGACTAAGGCGATAAGACAGAGTGGGAGTGAGAACAAAGAGCAAGAAAGAGGACAAGGAGAAAGAGGTGTTAAGTTCCTTTGGGACCTTATTTAGGCGCCACGGCGGCGATGGAAAGCATCCACCGATCAGATGAATGATTACACTGGCTGTCATGCTGCTGAACCCTTGTCCTGGTTAGTCCCCCGTTATTATCTGGGTAGGAGGATAGAAGAGTGGAGGAGTAATGATGCAGTGAAAGTGACCATGAAAAACAAGCTACAGAGCAAAGAAATACTGCAAAAACAAACCGATAAGCAGTGGAATGAAAAGAAAGGGCAAACGTTGGACAGCACATTACACAAAGACAGAGAAAACCAGAAACAAGAGAGAAAAACAGGACAAGTAAAAAGTAAGATGAAGATTAGGCTGCTGTGAGCATGTTGTCTTCAAGTGATTTGATATCAACTGTGGTCTATGTAGGCCAATAAAGAAATGACTGGAGGATAGAAAGACAAAAAAAAACAAAGAGAGCAATGTGAAGTTTATCTTTAAAATATTTTGAAAACCATTTTAACACCCAAATGTCATGAAGCCTGTCATCTAAGGTAAGACACAGGTTTAAAAGTTGACTGATATATAATGAGGTCCAGTGTTATTCAACATAATGTAAGGAAGTCATATATTAGTGCTTAGTCCACTTGTACAAAATGGAACAGCTACTCTACAAATCATAAGTCTTTTACTAATTACAGTGTGCTATAAAGGACATACTTAATTATTATGTCCTTTTTTTTAGCTGATACGCCCCTTCTAGTTTTAAACTGGAGTTTGAATAACAATTACTAATGATGACTAACAGATTTGAGGGATCAGGGCACCCTGATTAAATCAACACTGAACTAAAACACAATTAAAAATCCATATCTAAAAATGAAAAGTGCATTCCACGGATTATTTAGCACACAAGAGGAAAGTTAGTGATATAATATTTTATTCTTCTGTCCTTCTGATCAGATGCAAAAGCTAACAGTCCGCAAAACACACATGGAAATGTATCTACCAGCTGACAAGCTCGGATTACACATCAGAGGTGGAGCTATCCTCCCCACACAGGAACCTGATGTCACTACCACATACAGGTATACACACACACACACACACACACACACACACACACACACACACACAAATGTGCGCATAATTTTATACTGCACAATTCTTTCATTTTATTGGATTATATTCATTGGATTTGTTCATTTATTCATATGTTTGTAATTTTCCATTTGCTTATGTATATTTAACTAGCCGGCGTAACCCAATGGGTTTGCTCATTGCTCCTGATGACAACGGCAATGCAGATGGGGAACTATTTTGGGATGATGGAGATTCCAGAGGTATTATCTCTTTTCTCATCTTTTGCCTTTTTGTTTGCAAATGTGTTGTATCTGATGGGCTACAAGTTTGTTTGTTTGTTTGTTTTTTTTTAGCAAAAAAGTTAATTAATTGATGTAACTCTGAAATCACTTTCAGTTGGCTCACTTACATTAACAAGTAGAAGTGAGCCACTTTGCTATGTACCTGTGAATCACTCGTGTTCATCCACTCAGACAAAGATCTGCACATCCTTCTCTTTACAGATACAATTGAGAATGGCAACTACATCCACTACAAGTTCTCTCTTAAGCAGGTGAGTTCACCTCACAAAACCATGCAGCACTTTTTCAAATCCAGCCGACATGTTCCTTTCAATCAGCATTAAAGTTCAAAGTTCAAAACCACATGAGAATTTTAGCTTTTCCTGTCCATAACGTGGATTTCTTGTATGTTAACATTACTCAAGGGCAACAGTGAAAATAAATGCTGTATCTCTTAAATCTGGGATAATGTGTAGAAAGTCAGATCGTGTGATTATGTATCTGCTGCCTTGCAGGGAGTTCTGACTATGCAGGTGACCCATGCTGGTTACAATGATCCGAACAACCTGAAGTTTGACAACATCACTATCCTTGGGATACCCGTTCCTCCCGCGTCCATCTCTGTGACTCATGTTGGCACCACAAATTCTACTACCACATTAGAACCCAGCAGCATCCACCACGATGGAGACAAGAAGGTAAACACATGGATGTGCATCGACATGATTACGTACAAAACAAATGTAAAATAAAAACAACATTACTGTTTTTTTTTCATATCGAAGGAACTTATGTTCGCAAAAAAAAGTTAATGTACAAAACACATGGTGTAATAGTGCTAGCAATGCTAACACCATGTTACTGTTACATGTCAGCAGAATGTATATTTTAAAACACCACACATTTTTTTTTTATCTCCAGTTGAGCATCAGATGATCAATGCAGAGGCAAAAGTAAAAAAAAGATTTACAATATTATTGTAAGAATAATTATTAATTGCTGTAGGAATAACTAATTTAGAAACATTACAAATAATTCTGAAATGAGAGGACATCCAGGTTTTGAGCTCACTAGCATAGGGAAATTTGAATTCAGAGACAGCTCAGAAAGGATCACCGCAAAAACATTTTTCTCCCTTAAACTTCAGGTGCTGTTCCTGCGTGACCTCAGGCTGACCCTCGGGGAGACCTATGTGTTGGAGTGGGAAGTGATACGCATCGACTGCCATCCAGAGGAACATGCGGATCAGGCTAACTGCGAGGCCAGAGGCTGCATCTGGGATGTAAGTAAAAAATGGTCATATGCTCACATACACATATGTTTTTCTAAAACACAAGATAGGTGTATATGACAACAAAGTATAAACCTTTTCTAAATAATTTATTAAGCAAGTAATCCTTTTCGAATCCTGTTATTAATTCAAGATAAAAAGAAAAAATTCTGAGCTTGGATCTGAACTGTTTATGGTACATGACACCTGTTCTTACTGCCATAGTGTCAGAATCAGGTATCAGGTATGAACAGGTAGAAGCACCAATCTGGAGTGAGATGGGTGCATATTCAATTCAATTCAATTCAATTCAATTCGGTTTTATTTAAACAACGCCAAATCACAACAACAGTCACCTCAAGGCACTTTATATTGTAAGATAGACCCTACAATATTACAAACCAAGACAAACCCCAAAGTCATATGACCCCCTATGATCAAGCTATTTGGCGAGAGTGGGAAGGAAAAACTCCCTTTTAACAGGAAGAAACCTCCAGCAGAACCAGGCTCAGGGAGGGGCGGGGCCATCTGCTGCGACCGGTTGGGGTTATTAAAAATAAGATAACATTTCTATTTAAGCCTTTGATGTGTTGCTTTTGTGACTATTGCTTTAAATTTGTTAATTTTGTAGAGTCTCCCAGGGATTTTAGAAACAAAGTTGCAAATATTTAAAATCTCTATGCTTTCTTTTATTTCCCTACGTAGCCAATTACCAGTGGACAAGGCCCATGGTGCATCTATCCTCAAGACTATGGTTACATTGTCATGTCAGTACGGGAAAGCAGCTCGGGCATGACACTTGACATCACTAGGAACAGGAAGTACAGGAGCAGCGGTCGTCCACAGTCACGGGATATTGACACACTCCGTGTTGAGATGAATTATCACACCGGTGAAATGCTGCAGTTCAAGGTCTGATTTTGCTCATTTATTTTTGTTCAGCCAATGGTGCATCTGTATTGATTCTACCTATATGCTAATGCAATAACAATTCCTCCGCATTCAGATCTTTGACCCAAACACAAAGCGCTATGAGGTACCAGTGGGATTGTCACTTCCTGCCACTCCTGAGACTGATGAGAACAAGAGACTTTACAAGGTCGTCATTGTGAACGAACCATTCGGCATCCAGGTCATTAGGAAAAGCACAGGAACCGTAATGTGAGTATCTTGGCTTGCAAAAAAGTTGGAAGTTGGCATGCTGTGAATTAATTGTTGATTTTATTGATTTTTTGACCTCATCCCTTTCACACAGAGATTTCAAAATATTCTTCCTACTGCTTATTTTCAGTGCTCACTTACAGAGAATTTAAACTTCTCTAGTTAAATAAAGCAAAGATAGGGAGAAAGGAAGAAATTATTTTGTAGATATGTCAAACATATCGCGATTAACACCCTCCCTCTCTCTCCCTCACTCCTCTGTTGCATTTCTTAGCTGGGATTCGTCTGTGCCAGGCTTTACCTTCTCAGACATGTTCATCCAAGTGTCAACTAAGCTGCCATCTCAGTATGTTTATGGTTTTGGGGAAACAGAGCATCTCACTTACAAGCACGATCTCAACTATCACACCTGGGGCATGTTTGCCAAGGACCAGCCTCCTGGCGTAAGTATCACACTAACACGCATACTGTAACATCGCACATGTGCATATGTATCTGCAAACAATGTAAAAAACTGAGTGCTACTCTCTATTTGACAATATTTAGTTGTTATTTCTACTCTTGATGCAGAGATTAGAACATAACTTCCCTGAAGGAATGGTTGAAAGGTATAGATTATTTAGGCATTAGTGTGTTTCATCAAAACTGGTTTCATGCTTGCTGTATACAAGAGCACCCTGCACTGAATATCTTTAGCAGCACGAGCTGTAGAGGCTATAGAGATGACTTGTAAAGAACCTTCCAGAGGATTTAAAGCCCATTCATGAGACTTTGATGAGATTCTGTTGACATGAGAGTTCACCATGACACCATCACTTTATGTCCTTGACATTATCATGGGTAATTGCTAAGCTTAAAAAATAGCTCCACAGGGTTCAGACAACTGTTAAGGGAAATAAAACAGGGGAGGGACGTGCTATAGTACATGTTAAACATGGTCCACACTTGATGCTCACCTTTTGTGTGTCTCTGCTGCAGTACAAGATGAATTGCTATGGAGTCCATCCCTTCTACATGGGCCTTGAGAACACAGCTGATGCTCACGGTGTGCTGCTGCTAAACAGCAATGCAATGGGTAAGCGAAATACACACACATCACGTGGAACTGATGAATAAACACTATTGCTGGTCCACTTTTGCATCTACACATAATCACACAAGCGCACATGTTCCTCTGATGGGGAGATATTTGCATGACCAGCATAACAAAATAAGCACACCCCTGCTTTTGTGTCTTTTGTTTTCATCCCATGAAACATAAACAGATGAACATGCATTACACATACTTTTATGTCCATACATTTCTTGCGAGGATAGTAATTCCTACTGTAAATTTAATGTACATTTTAAAGTAATAAAAATGTCACACAAATGTCTTTTTTGCTTTGTTTTGTAGATGTGACCTTCCTGCCTGATCCAGCTTTAACCTACCGAACTCTGGGTGGCATCCTGGATTTCTACATGGTCCTGGGACCTACGCCCGAGATGGTGGTGCAGGAGTACACTGAGGTACGTCTTCTGGACTTCTGGTTTGTTTGCGTCTATGTAGTTTGTGGGGTATATCGCCATGGTAACTTGTGTCGTAGAACTAACCAGAGCAGGGTATGCTTCAAATAAAAAGTTCTAGTTGGTTGCAAACAATTTTATATTGTTCTGCAATTACTAATATATGAAACAGGATACCTATTTGTATTTGCTCACCTTAAATCAAATTCACACGTAGCCTAAGCTTACATTTTTATATGTTTTATTAATTTGCTCTCAGATGCTAATCGTGTTTTTTGAGAACAGTTCACAGTCAGCAATTTTGCCAGCTTTCCTTTTTGGGCTCCAAATAGGCTAGATGTAATTTACAGGGCCCTGACTCTGGGAAGCTGTTGATACAATGCACCACCTTGCTTTTTTGCTTCATTGTGCACTCTTATTTAGCCAATCCTGCATAACACCTTTTTCCCTGTGTTAACACTTTTTGACATCCTTGTTTGTTTTTCTTCTTAACAGTTGATTGGACGACCTGTTCTACCTGCCTATTGGTCTCTTGGGTTCCAACTTTGTCGCTATGGTTACGCCAATGACAAGGAAATAGCAGACTTATACAAAGACATGAGGGCAGCTGCTATACCCTATGTAAGTTCATGGAGACAGGATGTTTGTACTTTCTGCAGTTCTGTGGCAGAATATATTATTCAGCGACGGAGCAAGTGTGCACACCTATGATATTTGTTTATTTAAATAAAAGACATTTAATTTATGATATCTTGTGAAAAAGAGAGAAAGTCTGCACAAAGTTTAATAATTCAATTCTTTAAACATTTGTCTAAAGGAACCATTATTTGTTATGACATATTTATTAATTAAAACCCAGCTAATGATACCTTGTTAGTAAATGATTTATAATTTAAATACTATTCCTGTTTTCATTTTAAAAAGTGATTTAGCTGTTTAGTGCTTTAGTAATGGGTTTATTTAAAAAACAAACAAACAAAACAACTTTAAATAAAAGTTAACTGTATCCACTCACTATATAAAGTGCATTCAGGTGAACATGTGGCAGGCTGTTCAAAGTTAGTTAAACATCAGTTCATTTGAGCTTGAATTGCTGTCTGTTCCAGGATGTGCAGTATGCAGACATTGATTACATGGAGCGTCAGCTGGACTTTGTCCTGGACTCAGAGTTTAAAGGACTGCCTGCACTCGTTGACAGCATGAGAAAAGAGGGCATGAGATTCATCTTCATCCTGGTAATGACATATTAGTAACCACAGGGAAGAAAAAAAAGTGACATAAAAGATGTTTGAATGTGATGGTAGTCATTTATATCTGCAAAGGATAAATGTTATTGAAAAAGTAGCCACTGTCTACCACTGGACACACAAGACTTGTGCATATTTATTTCCAGGATCCCGCCATCTCAGGCAATGAGACCCAGCCCTACCCAGCCTTTGAGAGAGGCAAAGCAGCAGATGTTTTCATCAAGTGGCCCAAACACATCAGTGATGGAATTGTGTGGGGCAAGGTAAGAAGGAATGAAAGGTTACATGAGGTTGGACAACATGTGTGTAGCTCAGTATGTACTGTAAAATAAAGCATTTAAACTCTGTGGCTTTTTTGTGGCTTTCTTCTACAGGTCTGGCCTGATTATCCCAACGTTACAGTAGATGAGAATCTGGACTGGGATACCCAAGTACAGGTACAATAATATCCATTCACCTCACCACCTCAGATATATTTAATATGTGCCTAAACTTAAGACTTCTCACCTCCAGCTCTACAGGTCATACACCGCATTCCCAGACTTCTTCCGGCCAGAAACAGCACAGTGGTGGCACCAAGAAATCAAAGAATTCTACGAGAAAACGATGAAGTTTGATGGCCTTTGGATCGTGAGTGTCCAGAAGTAGAAAATTTAACAAAGGCACCTTTATACCAGATGTTCTTTTCACTCTCATCACCTGGACTTTACCTTTCCATGCAGGACATGAATGAACCTGCCAGTTTTGTCCACGGCACAGTTGATGGGAAATGTCTTGGTGATCCAAAACTAGAGAACCCACCATATATGCCACGTAAGGCTGAATGTTGTCTTTGTTCATCCTAATTAGATTACAATAATAAGAATAATTAGGTTATTAAACTCATTATATTTATCTACATGTGCCTGCATTTTGCAGCCTTGGAGTCCAAACATCTTGGCTTAAACCACAAGACTCTGTGCATGAACAGTGAACAGATACTCAGTGATGGAACGAGAGTCAGACACTATGATGTCCATAACCTGTACGGATGGTCGCACACCAAGCCAACCTATGAGTAAGTGAATATGCGTTTATATCTGTGCCGGTTCATGTGTGTGTGTGTCTTTGCATATCTGTATGTGTGCTTTTGTGCGTTATTGTTTTCTTTCCTGCTGACATCAGTATCTGTGCGGGTGCTGTTATTGTTTTGTATTTAAGAAAAGCAATTAACCATAAAAGGTCAAGTGCTCTTTTTTATTTATTTATTTTTTTTACATATTAAGCATCCAGGATATTTCATCTGAGTAATGCAAATCATGCCAGAGATCTGTTTTAATATATTGAAGCAGACAAAATTGTCATCATAATCTAAATCCATTATTGGAATAAAGTCAAATTGCATATAGGTGAATAAAAATAATGTAAATGTAAGACTGAAAATTCATATCTTTCAGCATGTTTATTTAACTTAACAATGTGAAAATACATTTGTCCATGAAGTGAGACACTTTTCTCACCGCAGAGAAGAATTAGCTGCAGAACAGGATACGCAGACGCTCAGGCTGTTAGCTCAGTTGCTTTAGCTCAGACCTTCCCAAAGTGTGTGGGGGGGGGGGGCGCAGCATGAAAAGGGAAAAAAAAAACCAAAAAAAAAAAACAACGCTTGGACACTGCTAGCACGGGGCGCCTACACAAACGCAAAGCAGGAGATGAAGCATCGCTGAATATGTTTCCAAACCAACTTCATTCTTGTTTGTGCGTGCGTGTGTGCGCGCGTGTGTGCGCGCGAGGGGGGGGCGCGAACATTTTTCTGTAAAACAAAGGGGGGCCCAGCGAAAAAAGTTTGGGAACCACTGCTTTAGCTTAACAACTGGCAATTTAAAAAATACCACTTGGATAATTCATTTCTATAATAAATGAATACCTGCTTTTAAAGAAAGAAGACACTTTTATGTTATTCTAATTGCTCGGCTATGTATGCGCACGTGTGTTATTTGCATGTGTAAGGCAAATCTGCTTGTCCTTCTCCTTTGCACAGTGCCCTTCTGGACGTGACTGGTAAAAGAGGCATAGTGGTCACCAGGTCCACCTACCCCTCTAGTGGAAAATGGGCTGGACATTGGCTCGGAGACAACAATGCCAGCTGGGACCAGCTTTACAAATCCATTATTGGTACACATACACATTTATTTTTAATTTTACTCTTCCGCATAAAACTTGCTGTTCGTAATTGTGTTTTAAAAATAAATATTTTGTCTTTAACACATAGGTTAACATGATCCCAAACCCCTAAAACGAAGCAAAAACTCTAACCAGTTTACATAATTTCCAATGTTTCTTTGCTCTACAGGTATGATGGAGTTCAGTCTCTTTGGAATCCCTTACGTAAGTATCATCATCTCTCCTGGCTTTGACCCTCTGAGTGATCTTGTACTTACTAAATAACATACAGTAGCTTAAATTGCATTTCATTATTTACTTGCTTGATTTGATCAAAGAGGACATCTTGAAATGCAATGTGAAGCACAATGCAATGTGTGATTTGATTCAACATGATGCTTAAAAAATACAAAAGACTTTGAGTTTGACTCTGTCTTTCAGACCGGGGCAGACATTTGCGGGTTCTTTAACAAACCTGACTATGAGATGTGTCTCCGTTGGATGCAGCTCGGTGCTTTCTATCCATACTCACGCAACCACAATGGCAAGGGCAACCCGGTGAGTGGGTTAAATATGCATCCATAGAGATGTATTGGATTGTGAATTTTAAAATCAGCTTATTTGACTTTTTCAGGTTTATATTTGTGCAGTCTGACTTAAATTACTAAACCATCATTGGATCTTAAAATCTAAAGGTTTTAAAATGTATTTTTGCTCTTGGATTCAGTCCCAGCAATTGAATCTTATCTATAGAATTAATTTATTTTTACACCAATCTGGGAATTAGGAGTTTGTCTAGTGTCATGAACAAACAGTCTGATGTGAAAATGGTGCTTTTACTCATGAACTTTGCTTTTTTTGAAGCTGAAATTTTGAAACTTTTAAATAATAATGTGTTTACATTTTTTTCTTTTAGAGACAAGATCCTGTTGCTTGGGATAAACCATTCGCCGAAGCAAGCCGGGATGTCCTGAACATTCGTTACACCCTCCTGCCCTATTTGTACACGCTGATGTATGAGGCACATACAAAAGGAAACACAGTGATCAGACCACTTTTGCACGAGTAAGCTTAGATCACAACACACACAAATACACAAACACTACTAACAAAACATCTCTGACTGGCTGCAGATGTTCAGTTAAGTGGTAGATAAAACTCACTCAGGGACTCAGGGAGTCACAAACTCCCTGAGTTTGTGACCAAACTCAGGGTTTGGTCATGGGTAACCAAAGTGAGTCACAAACTCACTTTGGTTACCCATGACTTTTGTATGGAGTTTAAGTAATTTGCTCATGAGAATAACTAGAACTGGTAAGAAAGTTAGAATAGTTATTCTTGACAACTGCACTTCTTTCATATCGGCATTTCAAAAGCAAGGCACTGCATGTGAGATGATTAGCTACACTTAGCAACTTCCAAACATGAACACGTGAAACTCTTTGAAAAACAAGATCAATTTAAGTGACTCTTAAAAAGTTGCAGCTGGTATTTAAGGAGCTGGCTGGCTGAGATCCTGAATGAGTGCTTGAATACTGAGGTTTAATGGCTTCTGTGCTGCTGTATCGCAGGTTTGTGGACGACAAAACTACATGGGAAATCTACAAACAGTTCCTTTGGGGACCTGCCCTACTTATCAGCCCCGCACTTGACCCGGTATGCTGTAACACACACACACACACACACACACTTTTCCCCCCCTTTTTCTTTTAAATTTCTACACCATTAGTGTTGGGATTGATTATTTTTATTTGTGACTGATTTCAGGGAGTCACAAAAGTGAATGGCTATCTTCCCAACGTACGCTGGTATGACTACCACACAGTAAGTATTTGTCTATAGCAATAACATTTAAAAGCAAATATTTGTTATCAAGGCATTTGCATAATTATGTTGATTAAAAGATGCCTTCACACTCTACCTGTGCCTCTAGTACTTTAATAGCATTCAATTATTTCTTTCATCAGGCCAGAGATGTTGGAGTGCGTGGCCAAATGATTAACATGCCGACACCCTTGGACCATATTAACCTGCACATCAGAGGAGGATACATCTTACCCTGGCAGAAACCTGAGAACACTACATACTACAGGTGAGCACACATTATGCCCCATACAGTTAGCTACAGGTCTGCACCCTGTGTGTAGCGGGACCTGTGTGCTTGTTTGTCGGTTAGTGAGAAAGAAACACATATTACCTGTGTGTTTGAATGTTTTTAAGTGTGAGTGGGAATGAGAGGTGGGACACTCGGGTGATCATTTTCCAACAGTAAGGAGATCAGGCCCCTGTTTGTTCTCAGCATCAGGTTTAAACGGACGTTGTCCTTTAGATATCTGCTACAAACATTTCCGCTTTTTTTTTTTTTTTTTTAGCCGGAAGAATCCTCTAGGACTGATCGTCCCTCTGAGTGACAGCGGCACCGCTGAAGGATCCTTATTCTGGGATGATGGCGAGGGAATTGGTAAGTGAAAGGTCCCTCTTAAACACCTACCAACACACCGAATAGCATGGGGTTTGACATTTAATGTAAGTATTTATAGAGTGATTATTCACACATGCATATACACACAAACACACAGAACTCAATGCTATTTTATTTTAACATTTTAGTAATCCTGTTAGTCAGTAGATAAACATCTTGCCGGCTCTTTGTTGTGTTTGTCTTTTAATGAAAGGCAGTGCTGCTTTGTCAGTCCGTCTGCTTAAATTGAAATACTTCAACAAACATTCCTTTGGACTGCTATTAAAATTTAGAGTTACTTTTATAATCCCCAGTCCTGATAACAAATGGTGATTTTCTAGCTGTCTTATTTTCTTTTGCTCTCAATGCATTACTTGCTTACCTGGTCATGGTGTCATTCATCCAACCGGTTCCACGTTCACTTATTCACGCCACCAATTAATTATTCACCCATGTGTATATTTACTCTGCATACGTTAAGCCAATTATCTACTTATTTTACTTAATTGTTAATGTTATGGCTCATCTGCTTGCGAGTCATTACTATGTTACATCATTTCTATATTTTCTCTATTTAGTCAAATGAATATGAACTCAAGTCTTCATCGGCACAAATTCTCACGTACCCGTAAGTTATTTTGTTTTCATGTTCGTATTTTCTCTCCTCAGACACGGTGGAGACCAACAAATATCTTCTGATCTCATTTTCAGCACAGTCGGTGAGTTCAAGAGACAACTACGTATTGTGTTTTTTTCATTGTCATTATTACTGTAAATGCACGCCTTAGCATTCAAAATGGCCAAATTAAGTGGATGTCAAAGGCTAACTGTTAGCAGTTGGTGGTTTGAAATATGTTTTTCTTCAGATAAATTTCTAACTTTAGAAAATATTTTGACACCGGTATTAAAAAATAGAAAAGAAAAGGGAAAAGAAAAATGTTTTAGTGCTTTAATGATATAATATTAACACATTGTTTTAATTATGTCAAAGCAGATAACTGACCATTATAGTAAAAGATCAATAACACAGTAGATGCTTTCAATTTACTCAAGAGAAAAGGTATTTTGTGCTTAAATTTTTGTGGCTTAAAATGAACATGTTTAGTCAGAAGAGAGTGAAATGTTGTGTTTCTTCTTCCTCAACACCATTTAGTTAAATAAAACAATAAAAGCCACAATGCAGTCACCACCTGTTTTGTTGGAAAGTTTCTGCAAAAGTTCATGTTTAACAGTCAGACAAGCTCAAAGCATTTCTTTCACAAACCTGAAAAACTTGGACATGATCTCAGAGTAGATTTAGTATCTGTAGATACACCAAAGGGCTTAAAGTGTCTTCCAGTGCAGATTGTTGTCCAGCATGTCATACAATTACCACAATCCTGTAAAACTGATAGCTGGTGGAATTTATTATTATTATTATTATTTTGTTTATCAGTGATACAGATCAAATATGTAATCATTTGCACTGGATATATTTGGTTTTCATTAACACTCCACCTTGTCTCCAACCCTCTCATTTAGAACACCTTGTCCAGTCAGGTTACCCACAATGGTCTTGCTATTGGTGATCGGCTGAAGCTGGGCGTCGTGAAGGTTTGGGGTGCAGGCAGTACTAAGATCACAGAGGTTACCCTGACTGTAGCTGGAGTGGCACATAATCTCACCCCAGAGCACAACGTTGTATCCCAGGTCAGTGCATTTGTGGGATGCTCATTTTTGTTATCATACACATCTAAACACTGTAGGTTTCTCTATTTAAATGTAAATAATTAAAGAGCATTATTATTATCATTATTATTATACAGCTCACTTACAAATATCGAAGAACAGGCCACGTTAAATGAACGAAAGGATTAAGTCGCCCTCTGTTTTCTCTGCCTCTTCTTATAGGAGCTGATTATTGATGCGACTTCAAAGGATGTTTATGTGGATCAGCCTTTCATCATAACATGGCAAACCAGTGTCTGAGTGCACTATTTGTATTGACCTGTAAAAAATTAAGATATCTATGACTAATGATGGAGTAATTTAAATTAAGAAGTGAATATAGTGCATTTTCTCTGAACATGAAATCTGAAACCTCAGTTTGTACCAACTACAAGAGTGAAACTGTCCTGTTTACTACTGTTCTGCACTTCTAAGTAAACGTCAAGCTATATTTCATCACATTATCCCATCCACCAACTGCTGCTGTTAAAATGTGTGATACTGTAGAATCAGTGATAAGAATAATGGTTTAGCTGCTTGTGTTAAATAAATCCAAGTGCATTAACTGTATGTATTTACCATCATTTGCATTTCTGTTCTGTTCTGATAAACAAGCCACAAATAAATCAAACAACTAAAAGTGTGTTTGTTGTTCTTCTCCTGTGTGCCTCTATCTTCTTGTTGGTCATATTAGCCAATGAAAAATAGTTTGGAATGTCAGCTGTTATGTAATTCATTAAGTTGTGGAGGAAAGAAATGCTAACCTAATTTACATGCAGGATCATTAATTTCATGATAATGTCCTGGCAAACAGTCACAAACATCTTAAATCTCTTTGTGATAGGTGGATGTGCTTTGATTCATGTGAAAAGTGTGTTTGTGTGGATGTGCTGGGATCTGTTTATAGTACAGCTGTGTTGCCACAATTAATTACCCATAAAATGATGCAGTTATTCATTAGTCAGCCTGCAGTGAAGCTAATGATGTCAGTTTAGCCATGGGAACCTCAAAATGATTTCCAGTCTAATCACCACTCCATGGGAAACAGTGTGTAGGGGGGGTTGTGCTTTTCTCGAAAATGTTTAGTTTTGTGACGAATCATTCTACTTCCTGTTTTCAGGTTAGATGAAGAGTTTCACACTTTCACTGTTAAAAACATCCCAACCTTGGGTGCCTCTGGGATTAATTGAGCTGATGATCTGATGGGACATTCTTCCTGGATTCATACAGAAATTATTACTTTGAGATGACCACTGTGAAACAGCCAGGGCGTTCATAGTCTTTACTCTCCTTTCTATCCTTATAGGATCATGTAAATTTTAATAACTCAGAGAAATCATGATCGCATCTCCTCGTCTTAATTCCTTATGGTCGCCCCATGTCCTGCAAACCCTCAGGCCTGATCATTCTCTAGCTTTTCTTCTGTGAACTGTTCATCCTCTGTTCTGTCACTAGCCTTTCAGACTCTAATTAGAGAACCTCATACACGTATCTACCTGCTACATCTCCACCAGCAGCAGCATTTTGACTCTCACTGCTACAATTTTGCAACTCCCTCCTGCTATGTAGTTTAGCAGATTAGTCCACCCACAAAACAATTTACTGCTCGAACTCTGTTCTTCAGTGAATTATGTTCAGTTGTTTCTGCTTTTAATTTTGGAGATCATAGCTATCACAGAACATTAATAATATACAGCTTTCTGCAAATAGTAAACATTGATGAAAACCCCCAAATTGCAGGACACTGCATTGACCTTCAAAATGCAGTTCCAGTTTTTATTTAAGGGGGTCAAAACATTGGGTGTAAATTGGACACAGTGGGGTGTACTTCCTTATAATAAAATTGTTGTGCAGACACAAGGTCAGCATGTTTGTTGCTAGACGTTATTTCATTCCATTCACTTGTTCTGATTGGCTTGTTGTGGTCAAAATGAGCTGTCTCATTTTATTGGCACTGGAAGAGAAAAACAGACAAAAAACAATGAATTAATTCAGTCTGGGGCCTTTCTGTGTGGGGCTTGCATGTTTCTTTGCGTCTGTTTTGTCTTGGTACTCTGGCTTCCTCCCACAGTCTGTGTGGCATCAGGTTAATGAGTGATTCTAAATTGTTGGCTGTAGGTGTGTATGAATGGTTGTCTGTCTCTCTATGATCTGTAGCATACTGGCACATCTCACCCGATTGCTGTGACCCTGAACTGGATAACCAGAACAAATTGCATGGATGAATTGATGGATAGATGGATAAATAAAAAATGATATGCTTGAAAAAGCTGCTACAAAAAGTATTTCACAAATTTTGGCTGCTTCTATTATACTGGAATGTTTAGTATTCGTAATATTAGCCTTCCTAAGCTACTATATCGGGCTTTCTTTCAATTTCTTTTAATTTTTCATCCATCTGTATAAACACAGTTTGAATTTGCTACAATAACTGCAGGAGGCTTCGTCTCTACTTCTTGATTTTGAAGGGTGAGCTTCCATCTTTAAACTCTAGAGGCGCTGTAGGAGCTTTTCCACCGGAAGTACCTCATGTCTGCTCTATTGTGGTGAACTTTCACCTTAGGCTGTGCACGCTGGAAGAAATGGAAACTCAGTGAAGCAACGTGGGCAGGGATATATTAAACAATTATTTCTTGAATTTAGTGTCGCTGAAGCTTTTCCCCCTCATCTTTTGTTCCGCCTGGACTTAATAATCCGACGCGTCAACGCGGCTAAAAGGTGAGCACCTCCTGTCTGTGAAAATGTGAGTTTGTTTACAAGCTGCTGACGGTTCACAGTGAAGCTAACTGTCCTGAAAGTAGCCCAATATTTTTTCTTGTGGATTTAACATCGTATGCTAATTCATTTGGCATTTTCATCTAACAAGTGTGTCTGTTTTGTAAACCTGAATGCTTTAAAAGCTAATTTTAAGCTAGCATTAGCCCAGTAGAACGATAACAAAAAAATGTATCCTGTAGAAGTCGCAGGAAAAAAGCGAGACTCCCAGGAAGTAAATAAATATAATTAACTATCATAGGATCTAAGCTGTAAACAATCAGAGGAGGGGAAGAGACAGTAATGTTAACTCAGCCATTGCTTTGTCACAGATGGGGAAGGCGCCGAAGAAGAGGAGCCTTGCTGACAAGGTGCGAAAGACCAAAACCTCCTCTGAGATCAAAAACAACCCGTTTGAGGTGAAAATCAACAGAAAGAAATTTGATGTCCTCGGTAGAAAAAGCAAGCATGATGTGGGTCTGCCCGGTGTATCTCGATCCAAAGCCGTCAATAAGGTAAGAGACAGCCCCTATTATGCTTTAATGAACTCACCTAACCTTGTGTTCAGGTGTGAGCTCACTTTAGAGGGATTTGCTGATGCTCAGTACTGTTTTATTAAATTGTATTCCTATTTTTGGAAAGACCAGTTACACTGCATTGCGCGACCGTCAGTGCTGAAAACTATTTATCTAAACATCGTGTAAATAATATATGAATTTAACTATTAACTATATCTTTTTATGCTTTGTGTCTGGCATCGGCGTCCCTGCATTGATGGTATGAAAGATTCCCGTTTTCAAGTCCTAAACTGAAGACTTCCTGCTAACTTGACCTTTAACTTGACAGTTAAAGGCTTTTCTTACCTGTTTTGTATATAAGCTCTGCTGCTTAAGCCAAAATCTCCAAAGATCCAGAGAACTTGAGCCACAAACTTTTCTGTTCTGGCAGCCTTTGCTCACAGCCTTCGCTGTACATTTAACACTATCTGTGCTGTGAAGCCTGGTGCTCACACAGTCATGCTGGGAGAGGGACTTTCTGCAGGAGTCACTGAGAGGGTTGTAAGAACAGAGAGAACCGTGAACTGGTCTAAATACAAGCAGAAGTGCCAAGAAAAGTAAAATCTTCATCATTTGTTGTTTCTAATTTGTGTGATTATTATTTTTTGTTTTTTAAATTGATAGGGTTTAGGCAGCTTGTAATTAATAAGCAGTTCTTTTTTTTAATTTATAGAGAAAAGAGACCCTGCTGAAGGAATACAAACAGAAGAACAGATGCAGCAAATTTATTGACAGACGTTTTGGAGAGTATGACACCAAGATGGCACCCGAAGACAAAATTCTCCAGAGGTTCACGATGGAGAGACAGGTCAGTGATGCGATGTGTTTATTGCTGCCTGAAAGGACACATTGATCATCAGGTTGTGAAATAAAGAATAGATAAAATAAGCCAAGCATTTAGTGATTAACATGATTTCTTTCTTTTTTGTGTGTGTTACTTTCATCATTGTGGATATAGCATCAGTCGTTTACTTAATCAGTGTGTACATCCTCCATAACTCATTCGATTTGCTATAAACCAGTCATGATGTGATTCAAGTCCAGACTTGAGAAGTTTAACAAAAAAATTGCATTTAACTTTTTGTGAATTTCAGACTTTTTTTTTCTTTTTTCCAATTAAAAAAAAAAAGTCTTGTCACTTCCTATTTATGGCCTGAAATGTTGATTCTAGACCTCTAAGTGAAAGAAACGCCTTGAATATACAATCTGACAAGGACACAAACAGCTGGAGACATGACAGCTGAGTAGTTGTTCCTATCAAACTTATTTTGAAGTTTGCCGCATGCGTAGATGGTGCATTGTAACGTAAAGCTCAGGTTTGAGGACCCATTCACTGCTTCTATGAAATTTACATAACTCCCTAGTGGACTCAAAAATGATAGAAGTAGAGTCGAGGCTTAAGTGACCAAAAATCTGGTGCATTCTTAAAAAGAGGAAGTATACAGGCCAGCTCTGGACTGGTCAGAAGACCACAGAAGAAGAGTAAAATAGAGGATTATTGAATTCTTTGATGCAGGAAAAACGGTCCATCTAGTCAAGCCAAGAATGCTCATTTCTGCTTCCAGTGTTATGCTGCAAAATCAGTGCTGTGCCTCAAAGTGTGGATTAATAATGACCCAAAAGAAACATCAGAAACACCCAAGACTGTCTGAAGGCAAAGACTTTGATTATGGTCACATAGCCTACTGATTTCATGCCATCTGTGTGTGCTGTTTACTTACTAAAGAGAAAACTGGATACAGAAAGACCCACAATTGCGCAGCATCTGAAGGTGGCTTCAGTAAAGGCCTGATAGATCAATTTTTAGTTCTTCTAATTCCTTTAGAGCCTGTATAAACTAAATGCAGTTTATTCTTCATTGCAGCCTTGGCTCACTTCTAATCTATCACAGCATACTAACGACCGTGTTTAAATACTTGTTGACCTAACTGGTCATGTTAATACTAGACTTACAGACAAAGATTTGTCACTTCTTTTGTCCAAGCTGCATAATTAAAACAGTGAAAATAAACTGGCTTGTGCACAGATGTACCAAACCTACACCTTCTGTTACTTTGTATTTTATTATTAGCGCGTCCATGAGAAGAAGGACGTGTACAACCTGAATGAGGAGGAAGAGCTGACTCATTACGGCCAGTCTTTGGCTGAAATGGAGAAATTCAATGATGTTGTGAATAGCGATGATGAATCAGAAGAAAAGGGTCTATTGTCTGGTGAGTGCCAAATGAATGGATTTTTTCCACATCTACATGGTTTTTATATTCCTGTTGTACCTTGAATCCATTTTCATTTAAATACTATGATATTTTAATAGTCACTGTTTGTTATCCTCCAGATAAGCTCACCTTGATATGGGGGGAATTAATGTTAATTAATTTTCCTGCATATTCCCAAACATGTTGCCCATCTTTTTTCATTCCCAGCCCACAGCTTGGAGTGAACACAAGTGTTATTATAGATGACAGAGCTGGCATTTATTAGTGACATTATTTTTCCTTTCACACCTAGCTGAGCTCACTGCGTCCCACTTCGGAGGAGGAGGTGGTCTCCTCAGGAAGAAGGCATCGGGGGAGGAGGAGGAGGGAGGCCAGAGGGCAAAATCCAGGCAGGAGCTCATTGAGGAGCTCATCCAGAAGTCCAAGCAGGAGAAGGTAAGGCTTCGGTCCTGCTGATGGATTTTGGCCAATGCTGCCTTTGCCTGTCATATTGTTGCAGATTACAGACTTTGCTAAACTGGTAAGGGCTGATGTCTGGGGCTTGTTCTCAGAGGGAACGCCAGGTGCAGAGAGAGGAGGCCCAGGAGCTGACCGAGAAGCTGGATCAAGACTGGAAGAACATACAGTCTCTGATGGTGAAAAAGACGCCCAAAGCTGACAAACAGGAGGAGAAACCCAAAGTAGGAATACACAAATGAGTCTGCAAAAAGACCATTCCACCCAGATGTGTGTGTGTGTGTTTTTGTTTTGTTTTTTTTGTAATAAATACCTTTTGCTTCATGTTTGCGTTTTCTAGCTGGAGGAATATGACATGATGGTCAGAGAGCTCGGCTTTGAGATGAAGGCTCAGCCCTCAGAGAAGATGAAAACTCCAGAGGAGCTAGCCAAGGAAGAGAGAGAGAAGCTGCAGAAACTCGAGGTACATTTGCTCTGTGGAGATTTGCCTTGTTGTCTGCAGCTGTTAAGCGCTTTGATGTTAATCGCCTGATCTTTCTTTGTTTTTTTTCCCTTTTTAATTGAAATCAGGTTTTATTCTCAGTCTTTAAAAAGAGAAAATACCTCTTGATAGACACATCATTTTAATGCAAAGACATCACTGTCCCAATAAATCGAGCTCTCAGCTAACAGGAGCCACGTAGAAAAGACACTGGAAAGCCACATTGTAGCCTTATACGATGCAGCTCTTACATTTTGACAGGAGAAGTAGCTTCTTGCTCTTATGACAGTCACGTCAAAGGCAGTATTCAAATGCGGTTTAACCTTGTGAGATCTAAGTACCTGTAATCCTTAACCCCTTCCCTATCCTATCAGAATCTGTGATTAGTTTTTCTCCTTTCAAAAGTTTTCCCCTAAGTTTGGGAATCATGGGAAAATGTAACAGAAACCAATAACTGTACAGGTTTTCCAAAAGAAGCAGCTTTGCTGTTCTCCAGATTGCAGGGTTTTGAGTTACAGTCACCTGAGATCGCCTTGAGATTTTACTTTAATGGTGAATTTAATTAGAGAAGTAATTGATAACGACCAGTTGCCATCATCTGATCTTTCTACAGGCTGACCGTCTCAGGAGGATGATGGGAGAGGAAGTCGTGGAAGGTGCACAAAGTCAGATTCACTTCTCTGCTGATGACCTCAATGACGGCTTCATTCTGGATAAGCATGACAAGAAGACTCTGGCTTATCAGGTGTGAGACGACACAATGCAGAACAGTTTTGTTACTTTGGGTTATTCCTCCTAGTATGACTGTTTATTTTTATCTTAATGTGTTATTCCTGTGCATAGGATGGAAAATGGAACATGGGGGAAGAGGAAGGAGAGGAAGAAGATGAGGCTGAAGATGAAGATGAAGAAGGAGAGGGCGAGAGCAGTGAGGAACAGGAATCGGATGGAGAGGAGGATGAAGTTGAGGAAGAAGAAGAAGAGGAGGAGGAAGAAGAAGAGGAGGGAAGTGGTGAAGATGATGGCCACTCAGATCTCGAGTCTGAGCAAGAAAGCGAAAATGAGGAGGAGGAAGAGGCCAGCCCCAAGCCGAAGAAGACTCTCAGCAAAGAGGAAGTGAAGGCCCAGCAGGAGGCAGCCAAAGCAGAGCTCCCATACACATTTGCTGGTACCAGAATTTATTACTCATTAAAAAAAAAAAGGCAGATTAGTGTCATGTTTAGTTATAGTTAGTTCTTTCCCTTACAAAATATCCAATACTGTATTGTTGTTCTTCCTCTCACAGCCCCTGAGAGCTACAACGATCTGAAGGATATGCTACATGGTCACACCTCTGACAACCAGCGCCTCATTGTGGCCAGAACTCAAAAGAGCAACCACCCCAGTTTGGCTGTAGGCAATAAACTCAAACTGCAGGTACAGTTACAGAGTTGGATGCACATGGGTGATGAGTTGGCAGCTTTCACCGTTATGTGACTTCACAGAGCTCTCTCTGTTCCAGAAACTTTTTGGCTTTCTGTTGGAGTACATCGGAGAGCTGGCCACTAGGAGTCCACCTGAACTTAGCACCATTGATAAGCTCATACCGTGAGTTCAGAAAGAGGCTTCAAAATATTTAGTCCTTGAAATAAAGACATTTCTTTACCTTTTGCAAATCTCTCTGCAGCGAGGTGTACGCTCTGTGCCAGATGTTTCCAGATGCAGCCTGTAAGGCTATGCAGAGCATCCTCGGAGATGCCGCTCACAGCATGGAAGAGACGCTTGAGGTCAAAGGTCACGCAGCTTTCCCTACACTAGACATGGTATGAATTACTTACTTTGATTGTGGTAAATGTTTGATGTTCACCGTGGTGTTTATAGATTACAGAAATGTCAGCTCATTCAGGGACTGACTGATTCGTAGGGCTGCACCATTCTCGCTTCAGGTAGAATCAATGCTTGAATCAATGTTAAGACCTTCCAGTGTTATATAAAGAAAACTAGTGATTCATCTTTAAGCAAACATGTGGTGGATAGAGCTCCTTACAGTTTGATTTCATTCCAGCTGATTTTGATCAGTGCTTGTACCGTGACCTCTTAACACACTACACAGAACTTTTAACTCAGCTGCATTGTGTGTGTGTGAGTGAGTAATACTGCCATGTTAGTCATGAGAGGCTGATTGAAAGTACTGGTTCTAAAATGTATATATTTCTAAAGAGCAGGTAGATTCTCTCTATATAATCTGTTAATTTATTATCATTGTCTCTGAATGATGGATTGAGCAGTGGCCCATTTCCTGTTGTGGGGATTATTGTGTGTCAGGCTATGATGATGAGTATGATGATGAGTAGGCCACAGTGGTTGCACTGAACAGTTTAGCCTGGTTTAAATAGTTTCTATAGTAGTTTGATTTAGTTTTGATGAAAAATCAATCTGCACTGTAAATATGTCTCACTAACCCACTGCTGTGATTAAAAGGGGAATAAAATGAGATTTGACTGCCGATCTGTTTAAAGGCCTGTTATTTGTGCCTCCGTCGCTCAGTCATCCCTCACAGTAAAAGCCAGCAAGGCATGCTGCGAATCATTCACTCTGCTGCCCTGAGCCTGGGGTAAGAACTGAAGAAGAGCTGGATGATCTTACTTTTTATCAGATCCTCTCTTTGCTCATCTGATTCTGGCAACTCAACAATCAGACACTGTTCAAACTGATATTAGTCAAAATGTAACTAGGACTGTGTAGAAGTGCAACTGTTTTCTTAAAAGATTTAATAGACGTTTAACGTTTGATGTGTTACGTTCAGGATTTAAGTGAATGCTTTGACTTATTTCTTGGACTTTGTCACAGATGTTTTTAAAGTAGGATTAATAAAATGAATTCTCTAATGTAAAGACACTTGTTATTGTATATGTTGCACCTTCATTTGTATATTTCCTTCTTTTTTAAGCTCATCTACCTTAAGGTGACAGCCCTGCTGTTTCCTACCTCAGACTTCAGGCACCCAGTTACAACTCCAGCGCTGCTTTTCATCAGCCAGGCTCTCACCAAGGTACACACAGACATTTTAATATTTTTACATATCTTTTAATATCTGTGTTGTTTGAGCAGTTTGGGTGTTGAACTTGCCTAGCTGCTACCCTGTGTGTGTGCGCGTGTGTCATTAATTACTTTTCTGTGTGGAACTTCAGAAAACAGTTGCTGTTAAATGTCAGGAGGCCATCACATTGAATCCTGGTAGTCCTTTCTATGTTACCAACAGACATACACGAACACACGTGCACATATTTTGACACGAATGCTTACCCACACATCACATGAGGCTTATCCTGAAATGGCCCCTGACCTCCTAACTGTACATCAAAATTGTTTCTGGGTTCCAGAAACACTGAGGACCCTCAGTGAGTGCATGGTCCTCACAGGGATAGGAAACATGCAAACATGTGTATGCTTATATTCTGACTCACCATTCTAGTCTGACATTCTATACTGTAATTAACTGACATGTCAAATGTACAAATCTATATGATTGTGGGTTTGTATAAAATATTTGTATATGCGATTTAGATATTTCATTTTATTTCTACAAACTTTCATCAAGACATGTCTTCTCATGTAGGAGGAAATAGGCAGCACATACACATGCATACAATCTTTATAGTATGACGATTACCCTTAGAAAAGTGGTCCAAAGGCATAGTGTTGCATGTTGATATTTTAATTCAAACATGGTATTAATCTCATGCAGATTTGGTTGTTTTAAAACATATCCAATTTGTCCTTTTTTTAAAAAACAAATTATGCAGTTTTATGTCTGTTTGCATTCTGAAATGAAAGCAAAGTACAATTAAGTAATTGGAGTTAAAAAAGAAACCAGGGAATTAATTTATAGACCAAAATGTTTTCTACATTTTTGAATCATCAAAGTCCCCTTTGGCAGATATAATAGCTGAACCCACATGTAGCTTTCTTTCTAAAATAGAAATCAAATGTTCTTCCCATAGCTGTTGCAGAAGTTCCCATAAATGTGTAGCACTTGTAGGTTACTTTGCTTTCACTCTTCTGTCCAGTACATCCCAAACCAGCTCGAAGGAGTTTAAGTCTAGAGAGTGTGCTGGCCACTCTGTTTTAAAGTTTACCCTTTTGTTCTTTTTCCTGTGGTAGTTCTGTCATAGCTTAAGCTGGGCAAACACTGTGCGATTTTTTTCAGTCGTGTTATTCAGCTTCTGCTCAAACTGTACGATTGACTCGCAGGGGTTAGAAGTTCGTAGGTCACGATGCAGGGTCTCACACTATACGGCCCGATGCTCTGATGTGACCCGAGTGCTCACACTATGCGTCCATAAAAATGAAGGTTATACCAGAAAATCTGTTGCTCACTCTCCCTCTCTGTCTTTCACTCACACAGACACGCACACCACCGCCATCAACTTTGCTAAATTGCTAATGAAAAACATTGATCAGGCAACTGTGATTGAGCAGCAGTGTAGATCCAACTATTTTCACGGTTGTTGTGTCCGTGATAATTTTGTGAGGCCACATCGAAAAGGCTCGAATGAGCTTTCCAAAGTTCTACAAGTGCCTCCATTGCTTGTGTCCAGATCACACGCTGCACTGCCGTGCTGCGCCGTCTTTTTCACTGACATTTATGTGTTTGCGCGTGCGCAGTGTGAGCAGCTGTGGTGACACTCTCACGACGGTTGGACCAAGCGATTGATGATCGGGAGCTGGTTGTGAGGTGTTAATCGCTTCTCGTTACCCCACGTATACACGATGCACGACGCACAATGAAGGCCAGAATCGGGCCGATCACCAAAACGGTCGCACGACTGAAAAATCGTCTCAAAATGGGCCAAAAATCGCACAGTGTAAGCCCAGCTTTAGACTTATGTTTTGGGTCATTATCTTGCTGTAGGATGAACCCCTGACTAACTAGGAGCATACCAGAGGCTACAGCATGGCGCTGCACAATGCTGTGGTAGCCTTTCAGTCCATAATACCTTTTCCAGTCTTCAGTAGTCGAATGGCTGTGTTTCATGGCCCAGGCAAGCCTCTTTTGTCTTGTCCTGTCAAACCTGCAGCTCTAAGTGTTCTCTTCACAGTTGAAATTGAGCCTTGCTTACTACGACCACTATGAAGCTGTAGCCTACAGCACAAGATAAAAGAGTCAATTTGGAAAAGAAGGATCACCACCTGAAAAATTTATTTTAATTTCACTTAGGCTTAAGCAAAAAGAAAATGTTTAAACTACAATTCTAAACATTTAAAAATCAGAAGTTAAATCAAAATAATATTTAGGATAGACCTGTTCAAAATGCCAAATATACACTAGACGACAATCTCTCTTTTCATTGTTCTTGCTAGAATTGTACCAAATAGACATTAAGCCTCGGTTGCAAATTAACCAAATGCATATATATCTGAATTAATTTAGCATAGCGTTAGTAAACTTTTCCAAAGATCATGAAATGATGAGGGACAAAGTCAATGCTCCTTGTTATGTGAACACTCTGTAAGTTATTTGAAACAAATATGTGTTTGAGTTTGACAAACACATAGTCTGTGTGTTGACACAGACCATGTGTCCCTACTGCGGTCCTGTTCTAAGCGTGATTTAGTCGTTTGAGCTCAACAAGATGCTGAAGTGTTATATATCGAGTTTCTAGGGATTGAAGCTCCAATCTTGCCTGTTGCAAAATTTCAGGTTTGCTCTTATTGATTTTAATAGCCACGGCTTTTTTTGGTTTTTGTATTGCAACATTTGGTCACGACACCAAAGGTTCCCTCTCCAAGGAACGCTTCTACCTTGTAATGCTTTCCCAAAATGCTCCCAAGGATTTGTGGGCTGACATGTTGTAGTGTTCTTGCTGAGCAAATTCAATTGAGTTTTTCTCTTTGAATTCAGTCTTTCAACCTTACATAAAATACCTTTTTACAACCTGTTTGCGCATTCATTGTTTTCTTTCCAGATCTGTCTCTCTGTGTATACTACAGTAATCCTGAATCTTGTGTGCTTGTGTCTGTGTCTTGTAATTTTTCAGTGCCCAGTGAGATCATTACAGGACCTAACATCAGGTTTAGTTCTGTGCTCTCTGGGAGTGGAGTATGTCTCTTTTTCAAAGCGCTTCCTGCCTGAGCTCATCAACTTCCTGGTTGGGACGCTACACCTGGCAGTGCAGGACAAGGCATCTTTGGGTATGACACTTTTATATGGCAGGTATGCTTTGTTGAGGTGTGAAACTGACCTGACATACTCTGTGTTGCAGGTTACATTGTAGTGCCACCCTTCAGAGCATCAGGAAAATACAGCGATCTTTTAGTGCTGTCATCGTCAGAGTCCTGCAGGAGCTGGAGCAAAAAAAGCCTCCCACTCTCTGCTACTCAGCAGCTGGACCTTGAAAACGACCCTGATAGAGATACCCACAGGTAAAACATGACCCTGCTTGTTCAGTCAAGTCTAGTTCAATGCTTCTTTAATTCTTAAACAAGCACTGGGCATTATTAAAATGGTCCAATACAAATAATCGCTGTGGCTGTTCTATGTAGATTAGAAAATATCTGCATTTATCCCTAAAATTATGAAATTAAGTGTTATAAAAAATGGAGCAGCTTAGC